>NC_092772.1:53003955-53303955 GCF_047496795.1 Chiloscyllium punctatum | reverse complement strand
GGGTGAAGTTCACAGCACAGAATCAGATAAGTTAATTGTTTTAAGTGGCCTACAGAAAGTCTGCAGTAGTGAGTAGGGTGGGTTCTTTCTTGATTATGTTTTTTGAGATATGCCTCTTGATTAAACTTAAAATATAAGCCATAACTATTAATCTAACCTGGGGCAGTGTTTTGTAGAGGAATAAGACGGTGTTATTTTCTGGGTCTGTAGATTGTGAAGTAGCAAAAATGGCCTTTAGTACAGTAAAATGTGCTTCTTGTCAGATGTGGGAGTTTAAAGAGAGTTTAAGGGTTCCTGTGGATAATATCTGCAATAAATGCTGTTGGTTGTAAATCTTATCAGATCAAATAGATCAGTTAGAGAGACAGTTAGAAGCAATAAGGAATTTGCAACAGCTACAGTATGTGATGGATGGCAGTTATAGGAAGAGGGTGGGAAGTTAGAAATACAGTCACATAGATGGCTTAACTCCAGGAAAGGTAAAAGAGTAGGCACATAATGCAGGAGCGTTCTGTGGCTATACCCATTTCAAACAAGTATGCTGTTTTGGAAAATGTACGGGGTGATGGATTCTCAGGGGAACGTAGCACGAACAGCCAAGTTTCTGGTATTGAGACTGGCTCTAATGCAACGAGGGGTACGCCGGGTTCCAAGAGCTCAATTGTGTTAGGGGATTCTGTAGTCCGAGGTACAAACAGATGTTTCTATGGCCAGCAGCGAAAAATCAGAATGGTGTGTTGCTTCCCTGGTGCCAGGATCAAGGATGCCTCAGAGAGGGTGCAGAATGTTCTCAAGGGGGAGAGGGGCCAGCAGGAGGTCATTGTCCACATTGGAACCAATGACATTGGAAGGGAAAAGGTTGAGATTCTGAAGGGAGATTACAGAGAGTTAGGCAGAAGTTTAAAAAGGTCCTCGAGATTAGTAATATCTGGATTACTCCCAGTGCTACGAGCTAATGTGGGCAGGAATAGGAGGATAGAGCAGATGAATGCATGGCTGAGGAGCTGGTACATGGGAGAAGGATTCACATTTTTGGATCATTGGAATTATCGGGACCCAGGGAGATGGTGAGGAAAGAGATTAATCTGAGACTGGTACAGTTGAGAACAGAAGAGAGTCAAACAGTCAGGGACAAGATAGGACTAATAAATTAAACTGCATTTATTTCAATGCAAGGGGCCTCACGGGGAAGGTAGGTGAACTCAGGGCATGGTTAGGAACATAGGACGGGGATATCATAGCAATTACAGAAACATGGCTCAGGGATGGGCAGGACTGGCAGCTTAATGTTCCAGGATACAAATGCTACAGGAAGGACAGAAAGGGAGGCAAGAGAGGAGGGGAGTGGTGTTTTTGATAAGAGATAGCATGACAGCTGTGCTGAGGGAGGATATTCCTGGAAATACATCCAGGGAGGTTATTTGGGTGGAACTGAGACATAAGAAAGGGATGATCACCTTATTGGGATTGTATTATAGACCCCCTAATAGTCAGAGGGAATTGAGAAACAAACTTGTAAGGAGATTTCCGTTATCTGTAAGAATAATACGGTGGCTATGGTAAGGGATTTTAACTTTCCAAACATAGACTGGGACTGCCAGACTGTTAAGGGTTTGATGGAGAGGAATTTTTTAAGTGTGTATAAGACAATTTTCTAAGTCAGTATGTGAATGTACCTACTAGAGAAGGTGCAAAACCTGACCTACTCTTGGGAAATAAGGCAGGGCAGGTGACTGAGGTGTCAGTGGGGAAGCACTTTGGGGCTAGCATCCATAATTCTAAGGCTGGTAGGTACAGGGAATACTGAATGACTAAAGAAATTGAGGATTTGATTAAAAAAAAAAGGAAGCATATGTTCGGTATAGACAGGATAGATCAAGTGAATCCTTAGAAGAGTATAAAGGAAGGAGGAGTATACTTAAAAGGGAAATCAGGCGGGCAAAAAGGGGACATGAGATAGCTTTGGCAAATAGAATTAAGAAGAATCCAAAGGGTTTTTACAAATACGTTAAGGACAAAGGGATAACTAGGGAGAAAATTGGGCCCCTTAATGATCAGCAAGGCGGCCTTTGTGTGGAGCCGCAGAAAATGGGGGAGATACTAAACGAGTATTTTGCATCAGTATTTACTGTGGAAAAGGATATGGAAGATATAGAATGTAAGGAAATAGATGGTGACATCTCAAAAAATGTCCATATTCCAGAGAAGGAAGTGCTGGATGCCTTGAAATGCATAAAGGTGGATCAATTCCCAGGACCTGATCAGGTGTACCCTAGAACTCTGTGGGAAGCTAGAGAAGTGATTGCTGGGTCTCTTGCTGAGATATTTGTATCATCAAGTCACAGGTGAGGTTCCAGAAGACTGGAGGTTGGCTAATGTGGTGCCACTGTTTAAGAAGGGTGGTAAGGACAAGCCAGGGAACTATAGACTAGTGAGCCTGACCTCGGTGGTGGGCAAGTTGTTGGAGGGAATCCTGAGGGACAGAATGTATATGTATTGGAAAGGCAAGGACTGATTAGGGATAGTCAATATGGCTTTGTGTGTGGGAAATCATGTCTCACAAACGTGATTGAGTTTTTTTGAAGTAACAAAGATGATTGATGAGGGTAGTGAGGTAGATATGATCTATATGGACTTTAGTCAAGGTTCCCCATGGGAGACTGATTAGCAAGGTTAGATGTCACGGAATACAGGGAAAACTAGCCATTTGGATACAGAACTAACTCAAAGGTAGAAGACAGAAGGTAGTGGTGGAGGGTTGTTTTTCAGACTGGAGGCCTGTGACCAGTGAAGTGCCACAAGGATCGGTGCTGGGTCCTCTACCTTTTGTCATTTACATAAATGATTTGGATGTGAACATAAGAGGTTCAGTTAGTAAGTTTGCAGATGAAGAGGGTTACCTCAGATTAAAACAGGATCTTGACCAGATGGGCCAATGGGCTGAAAGGTGGCAGACGGAGCTTAATTCAGATAAACGTGAGGTGCTGCATTTTAGGATAGCAAATCTTAGCAGGACTTATACACTTAATGGTAAGGTCCTCAGCAGTGTTGCTGAACAAAGAGACCTTGGAGTGCAGGTTCATAGCTCCTTGAAAGTAGAGTCGCAGGTCGATAGGATAGTGAAGAAGGCATTTGGTACGCTTTCCTTTATTGGTCATAGTATTGAGTACAGGAATTGGGAGGCCATATTGCAGCTGTACAGGACATTGGTTAGGCCACTGATGGAATATTGCGTGCAATTCTGGTCTTCCTCCTATCGGAAGGATGTTGTAAAACTAGGAAGGGTTCAGAAAAGATTTACATGGATGTTGCCAGAGTTGGAGGATTTGAGATATAGGGAGAGACTGAACAGGCTGGGGCTGTTTTCCCTGGAGTGTCAGAAGCTGAGGGATGACCTTATAGAGGTTTACAAAATTATGAGGGGCATGGATAGGATAAATAGACAAAGTCTGTACCCAGGGGTGGGGGAGCCCAGAACTAGAGGGCATAGGTCTCGGGTGAGAGGGGAAAGATATAGGAGAGACCTAAGGGGCAACGTTTTCACACAGAGGGTGGTGTGTGTATAGAATGAGCTGCCAGAGGAAGTGGTGGAGGCTTGTACAGTTGCAACATTTAAAAGGCATCTGGGTGGGTATATGAATACAAACAATTTGGAGGGATAGGGGCCAAATGCTGGCAAAAGGGAATAGATAAGGTTATGAAATCTGGTGGGACCGAAGGGTCTGTTTCCCTGCTATACATCTCTATAATTCTAAGTAAGGCAGAGAGAGAATTACAAAAATATTGACATGAAATGGTGTTGGACACAAACCAAATGACTGGAATAACATAATAGGTACAAGAGTTGCATGCTGAGGGTCTAACCAAAGTAACAAATAATCCAAAACTGTGCAAACTAATCAAGGTAGAGAGATCATAAATTGCAATTTATCAAGGTGCTGATATCAAACCAGGGCAGTAAGGAAGAGTTTACAGATACAGAACAGTATGGGGGCATTGTTGGACGGGGGTTGGGCGGCGGTGTTGTACGGGGTTGGGGACGGTGTTGGAGGGGTTTGGGGGTCGGTGTTGGACAGGGTTTGGGGGTCAGCGTTGGACAGGGGTTGCGGGGGCGGTGTTGGACAGGGGTTAGTGGGCAGTGTTGGACAGGGTTTGAGAGGGGCGGTGTTGGACGGGGCGGTGTTGGACAGGTGTTCGGGGCAGTGTTGGACAGGGGTTGGGGGCAGTGCTGGACAGGGTTTGGGGGGGGCGCTGTTGGACGGATTTTGGCAGGCAGTGTTGGACAGGGGTTGCGGGGCGGTGTTGGACAGGGGTTGGTGGGCAGTGTTGGACAGGGGTTGGGGGAGCGGTGTTGGACGGGGCTTGCGGGGTGGGGTTGGGGGGCGGTGTTGGACGGGGGTTGGGAAGCGGTGTTGGACGGGGGTTGGGGGGCGGTGTTGGACGGGGTTGGGGTCGGTGTTGGATGGGTTAGGGGTCGGTGTTGGATGGGGTTGGGAAGTGGTGTTGGACGGGGTTGGGAGGGGCGGTGTTGGACAGGGTTAGAGGGTGGTGTTGGACGGGGTTAGGGGCATGTTCTTCGGGGTTGGGGGACGGTGTTGTACATGGTTGGGGACGGTGTTGGACATGGTTGGGGGTCGGTGATGGATGGGGTTGGGGAGGGCGGTGTTGGACGGGGTTGGGGGGCGGTGTTGCGGTTGGGGGGCGGTGTTGTTTGGGGTTGGGGGGGCGGTGTTGGACAGCGTTGGGGGCGTGGTGTTGGATGGGGTTGGGGAGGCGGTGTTGGACGGGGTTGGGGGGGCGATGTTGGACAGGGTTGGGGGATCAGTGTTGGACAGGGTTGGGGGCAGTTTTGGATGGGGTTGGGGGAGGCGATGTTGGACAGGGTTGGGGGGGCAGTGTTGGATGGGGTTTGTGGCGGTGTTGGAGGCAGTGTTGGATGGAGTTTGGGGGGTGGGTTGGGGGGGCGGAGAGGGTTGGGTTCGGGGGTGGGTCGGGAGTGTCAGGCTGGGTGATGGAAAGGGATGAGGGAGCAGGAGGAGGGCAAGTATGGGGCAGACAGGGTTGGGGGGATGCACATGGGTGGAGGGGATTGGAAAGGGTTGTGGGGGTTGGACAGGGTTGGTTGGACGTACAGGGTTGGGGGGGTTGGACAGGATGGGGGGGTTGGACAGGATGGGGGGGGTTGGACAGGGTTGGGGGATGGTCAGGGTTGGGGGAATGGTTAGGGCTGGGGGGACAGATAGGGTTGGGGGAATGGTCAGGGCTGGGGAGACAGATAGGGTTGGGGGAACAGACAGGGTTGGCGGAGACGGACAGGCTTGGGGGGGACAGACAGGCTTGGGGGGGACACAGACAGGCTTGGGGGGGGACAGACAGGCTTGGGGGGGGACAGACAGGCTTGGGGGGGGACAGACAGGCTTGGGGGGGACAGACAGGGTTAGGGGTCGGGCAGGATTGAGGAGTGGGTAGGGCCTTGTGTGCTCTGTGCTGCTGCCTAAACTCCCGAACAGGGAGCAGACATTACAGAAAACTCTTCAGTCCCAGAGGAAAGGCATTGAATCGATTAACCGAATAATCAATTCTCCGAACGAAATAGTGCCCGTCCATCTCATTTGGATAATCGAGGTTCCTCTGTATCTCTAAAGGTACACTGCACGGCTACTGAATATTCTTGAGACAAGTAAATGACTGAGAAGGAATTCTGAGAATAAAAGATTTACAGAGAAAACATCTCCAACAGCAGAATCAACAGAGAGGACAAGGAGCACTCCAGAGGATCCATTCTGTCTGAATTTGAGAAACTAAGTTTTAATTTATTGTTCTTATTAATTAGATTTATATAAGCGGGACCTATTGTTATTGAAACACATGCCAAAATAATTTAATTCAGTTAGAGGATAGGTAGTAGTTCGGGAGGAATTGTTCGGATTCGGAGGAATTCTGTTAATTTGTTCACTGTTGGAGTTTGATAACTAAATCGTTACTTGTTAATTATAGAATTAGTGAAAGGTTTTCATTTCATTTAACCACTCCTTTATAACACATTGGGGTGAGGGGTGAGAAGTAGGTTATACTCCTTGTCACACTTCTTTATCAGATTCTGAGGCGAGGTGATCCCCTCTGAGTGTTTTGATTTTAACTGTCAGAGGGATGTTGACCTCCCCTTTGGAACAATACCAACAACTGCCAATTTTCAGACGCTATCCGACAACTCATCCGTTTCATCAGTGACTACAACATCTTCCGTTTCGACAACCAGTTCTTTATCCAGACACAAGGAGTGTCCAAAGGGACCAAACGCACATCCTAATATGCCACCATTGTTATACACAGGTTCGAGCAAGACATCTTTGCTATGCAGTACCTCCAACCACCGCTACACACCAGGTACATCCATGATATTTGCTTCCTTTGGTCTCATGGTGAGGATTCACTAAAATAACTGACACAACGATATCAATAAGTTTCATCTCACCATCAGACTTACCATGGACTGCTCTTCCGAATCAGTCTCGTTCTTGGACAGACAAATTTCCATCACCATGGACACCTCAGTACCTCACTCCATCGCAAGCCCATGCATAACCTCACGATGCTGCACTTCTCTAGCTTTCACACAAAACATATTAAAACAGCCATCCACGACGGACAAGCCCTGCCCAGGCACCAGATCTGCTCAGATGAGGACAAATGCAACGGACACCTAAAGTCTTCGAAGCACACCCCCATAACAAAGAGATACATTGCTCAACTCATCGATTGTCAGTTTTGATGTGCCACAGTGAAAAACCACAACATACTCCTCAGAAAACAGACACAGGATTGATAGAGTGTCCTTCATCATCCAGTACTTCCCCAGAACAGAGAGGCTACGCCATGTCCTTCACAGCCTTCAACACGTCACTGATGACAACAAGCATCTCAGCTTCCACTTCTCGCCTTCAAACAACCACCGAACCTTAAACAGACCATCATTCACAGCAAAGATGTGCAGGTCAGGTAAATTGGCCATGTTAAATTGCCAATACTGTTCAGTGCATTAGTCAAAGGGAAATATAAGGTAGGGGAATAGGTCTGGGTGGGTTACTCTTCGGAGAGATGGTGCGGACTTGTTGGGCCGAAGGGCCTGTTTCCACACTGTAGAGAATCTAATCAAACTGCCCAGCTTTCAGGACAGCATTAACCACAACACCACACAACCCTGACACAGTACCCTCTGCAAGACATGTCAGATCATCGATGTGGATACTACCATCACATGTGGGAACGCCACCCACCACATATATGGCAAATGCTCATGTGATTCAGCCAATGTTGTCTACCTCACACGCTGCAGGCAAGGATGTCCCAAGGCATGGTATATTGGTGAGAGCAGGCAGACGCTATGGTAACGGATGAATGAACACTGTGCAGCAATGGCCCAATCAGGAATGTTCCCTTCCAGCCAGGGACCACTTCAGTGCTCAAGGACAGTCAGCCTCCGATCTTCAGGTAAGTGTCCTCCAAGGCTAACTTCGAGGTACACAACACAGAATCACCCAGCAGAAACTGATAGCCAAGTTCTGTACTCATGAAGAAGGCCTTGGGTTCATGTCGCGCTATGTGTGACCCCACCATACTGTTCTGTATCTGTAAAATCTTCCTTACTGTCCTGTTTTGACATCACCACCTTAATAACTTGTTATGATCTCTCAATCTTAATTAGTGTGTCCAGCTTTGGATTACTTGTTACTTTGGTTAGACTCTTATACCAAGCATGTTATTCCAGCTGCTTGGTTGTCTAAAGCATCACCTTTTATTTGTATTTCGTTATAATTATCTCTCAGCCTTATTTAATCAGATTATGCTGGATTAGTTGTGCTGGAAGAGCACAGCAGTTCAGGTAACATCCAACGAGCAGCGAAATCGACGTTTCAGGCAAAAGCCCTTCATCAGGAATAAAGGCAGTGAGCCTGAAGCATGGAGAGATAAGCTAGAGGAGGATGGGGGTGGGGAGAGAGTAGCATAGAGTACAGTGGGTGAGTGGGGGAGGATATGAAGGTGATAGGTCAAGGAGGAGAGGGTGGAATGGATAGGTAGAAAAGGAGATAGGCAGATTCAACAAGTCCGGACAAGTCAAGAAGACAGTGCTGAGCTGGAAGTTTGAAACTAGGATGAGGTGGGGGAAGGGGAAATGAGGAAGCTGTTGAAGTCCACATTGATGCCCTGGGGTTGAAGTGTTCGAGGTGGAAGATGAGGCGTTCTTCCTCCAGGCGTCTGGTGGTAGGGAGTGGCGGTGAAGGAGGCCCAGGACCTCCATGTCCTCGGCAGAGTGGGAGGGGGAGTTGAAATGTTGGGCCACGGAGCGGTTTGGTTGATTGGTGCGGGTGTCTCGGAGATGTTCCCTAAAGCGCTCTGCTAGGAGGCACCCAGTCTCCCCAATGTAGAGGAGACCACATCGGGAGCAACGGATACAATAAATGATATTAGTGGATGTGCAGGTAAAACTTTGATGGATGTGGAAGGCTCCTTTAGGGCCTTGGATAGAGGTGAGGGAGGAGGTGTGGGCCAAAAGCTTGTGATCTCCAATAAACTTGTTGATCTATAACTTGGTGTCGTGTGATTTCTGACATTGTCCACCCCAGTCCAACACCAGCACTTCCATATCATAACATTCAGCAAATGTAGAGACGTGACATTCTGTGCCATTGCTAAGTGTCGTTAATAAATAATGACAATTTCTATACTTTCTATAACTTACACACTTTATTTAAATGACTATTTACCACAAAAAGATCAATTCTAATCACAATCCTTCCATTCTTCTTAACCCCGAGTCTACTTTCATTTACTTGTGGGTTCCAGGGAGAAAGGAAAGATGAGCATTTACAATGTGCTGTTCATCATGACAGAATCTTCCAAAGCACTTTCCTGCCAATGGAATGCTGTTCCTTTTGAAATGGGAAACACAGCCAATAATTTTCACACATCAAGCTCCCGCTAACAATTGGGTAATAACCCAGAGAATCTGTTTTTGTCAGGGTTACTGAGCAATAAATATTGGACCAAGCATTAGGGCTAACACCTCTCCTTTACTTCAGAGCAGTGCTGACACCATCTATTCCGCACACCTGAAGAGATAAACTCTGTTTATTGTCTTTCAACATGCCTTAGGTTCAAGTTCAAGAGTGGGGCTTCAATTCAGAAATTTCTCACTCAGAGACTGGTCACACTGGAAATTATTTCATGTAAAAGTTGTTACTTTCTCTCAGATACATTTTTATTAAAATGTCTATTGAGATTCTCTAAAATAGCACCAAACAAAAATGCAAAATGCTCATGTAGACCCACCTTGGTTCCTGGTGGTAATCTACCATCCAGGATCATAGTTAAGATTTTTTCGGCGTTTTTTTCATAATCTTTTGAAGACAAACCAGGTGCATCCCAAAACCTGAACTTTAATGTCTCCGGCGTGAAGCTCCACAACTGTAAAATCATATTTAAAAGTAACAGCATATCCATAACACCTTGCAGAACATCAGAACACCCAAAGCATCATGACTGAGAATGAAGACTGAAGCATCAGCACTGTGGTCAAGTTAGAAATCCAGAGGTAATTTTTCACAGCAAGATTAGAAGATTATTTCTGTGATGATGATCAGAAAGTCTCCATGAAAAGCGGTAAATAAAAGATAAATCTCACGATAAAACACAGGTGCTCCTTCCAACAGAGAGGGGAAAGTTACCTCATGGAAACAGCTTAGGTGAAAGGCAACACCACTAATAGTGTGACACTCCCTCAGTACTGACCCTCCGACAGTGCGGCACTCCCTCTGCACTGACCCTCCGATAGTGTGGCACTCCCTCAGCACTGACCCTCCGACAGTGCGGCGCTCCCTCAGCACTGACCCTCCGACAGTGCGGCACTCCCTCAGCACTGACCCCTCCAACAGTGAGGCGCTCCCTCAGCACTGACCCTCCGACAGTGCGGCACTCCCTCAGCACTGACCCTCCGACAGTGTGGCACTCCCTCAGCACTGACCCTCCAACATTGCGGTGCTCCCTCAGCACTAACATCTGACAGTGCGATACTCCCTCAGCACTGACCCTCCAACAGTGCAGCACTCCCTCAGCACTGACCCTCCGACAATGCGGCGCTCCCTCAGCACTGACCCTCCGACAGTGCAGCACTCCCTCAGCACTGACCCTCCGACAGTGCGGCGCTCCCTCAGCATTGACCCTCCGACAGTGCGGCGCTCCCTCAGCATTGACCCTCCGACAGTGCGGCGCTCCCTCAGCACTGACCCTCCGACAGTGCGGCGCTCCCTCAGCACTGACCCTCCGACAGTGCGGTGCTCCCTCAGCACTGACCCTCCGACAGTGCGGCACTCCCTCAGCACTGACCCTCCGACAGTGCCGCACTCCCTCAGCACTGACCCTCCAACAGTGCCCACTCCCTCAGCACTGACCCTCAGACAGTGCCCACTCCCTCAGCAGTGACCCTCCAACAGTGCGGCCCTCCCATATTGGGTCTGTTAGTATAAGTATTCAGTCACCAATCACCAATGTCCTGTACGGAGGGATATCTTACCAGGTGTGCCCCAGACTAAGATGGTTAGTTCAGAACAAATCTGTGAGGAAACCACTTTGTCCGGATGCCCATTTACTAACGTTCACCTTCTGCAAATTAATAGATAAAACAGGAAAGGGTACCTCGGGTGTAAAAGACCGATCGCTGCTGCTCCATGGGGCAATGTTTGCCGTCCTTCCTTCTCGGTCCAGAGCGGAGAAGAATGTGTTAATGGTGGATGATTTACCAGCTCCCACCAATCCAAACAGCAAGATGTTTAAATAACCCCCCACACATTCTCTGGGAGGATTGTACGAGCGCAGGTAGCTCCTCAGCGACTCCAGATTCCTGTCAAACCCAGAAAGAAGGAGAAGAGTGAGATCTCATGGTGAAATAAAGGGTTCTGTCTCACGGTGACTGGCCCAAAAACTCACTTCCTGATCAAGGCCACTCACCGCTGGTCAATAATTGGGTCGTGAACAGCATCTTCCTTCGAATAAGCTGAGACAAGAAGCAAAGATAATAAATTACTTGTTTTAAAATATGAGAGTATTTTGAGATTACGAAGGATCGCAGAAGCAATATAAGGTTTTAATCTTACAGTTTCCCATCTCCGGCCTCCCTGCGCAGTTCAAACCCAGGAACTGATGAAAGTGAAACTAAGTGTCTCAGCTTTGGAAATCCCCGAATCGGCTCAGCGCTGGGGTGGGTCCCGGAAACAAACCGCCTGCTGTGTCTCAGTGAGACAACAACACCCTAAATAGAAATCTCAGGCCAGGGGACAGATCTCAGGGATGTCACCGATCCATTCCCCCGCCCCCCAGGGTCACACTGAGAATGGGATGGAGGTGTACACTCCAGTACCATTTTACTTCAACTAAAATCTCCATCCTCCCCCGCAACCCTCTGAAATATCCAGCTCTTTCTCCAACACTCATCAAATTGTTCAATATTCTGAATAATTCCTGCTAATTATTCCATCGGATGGATTGAAATCCAGCCTGAGTGACAGTGGGCAACATCCTTGTCAATCTTTTCTGAGCCCTTTCAAGTTTCACGACACCCTATAACAGCATTGCACGCGATATTCCAAAAGTGGCCTAACCAGTATCCTATACAAACTTCTATGGGTCAACCAATTCTGGATCCAGACAGACAGGTTTCCCTGTATCCCATGACAGTGTATTGCTGGAAAAGCACAGCAGATCAGGCAACATCCGAGGAGCAGGAAAGTCGACGTTTTGGGCTGGACCTCTTCTTCAGGAATCTGAAGAGGGCCATTCCTGAAGAAGGATGCCGGCCTGAAACGTCGATTTTCCTGCTCCTCAGATGCTGCCTGATCTGCTGTGCTTTTCCAGCAACATACTCTCAACTCTGATCTCCAGCATCTGAAGATCTCACTGTCTCCTTTTCCTGTATCCCATGCCTCCTTACTTTCTAAATGAGCCTACCATGGGGAAGCCTCGCTAAATTCCATGTACACCACATCCACTGCTCTATCTTCATCAACATGCTTTGTCACATCCTCAAAGAATTCAATAAGGTTTGCAAGGCATGACCTGCTCCTCACAAAGCGATGATGACTATTTCTAATCAAACTATGGTTTTCCAAGTAATCATAAATCCTATCTCTCAGAATCCTCTCCAGTACTTTGCCCATCACAGATGTAAGACTGACTCTCTGTAATTCCCAGGATTATCCCTATTCCCTTTCTTGAACAAGGGAATAATACTTGCCACCCTCCAATGATCTGGCACCACTCCAGTGGACAGCGAGGATGCAAAGATCATCACCAAAGGCACAGCAATCTCTTCCCTCGCTTCCTGTAGAAACCCAGGGTATATCCCATCTGGCCCAGGGGATTTATCTATCCTTACATTTTTCAAAATCTTCAGCACACCTTCCTTAATATCATCAACCTGTTCGAGCATAGCAGTCCATTTCACGCTGTCCTCAGCAACACTACTGAGAAGGTCTCTCGCAGTAGTGAATACTGAATCCAAGTATTCATTAAGGACCTCCCATACTTCCTCCGACACCAGGCGCAAGTTCCCTCCACTATCCCTGATTGGTCCTACCTTCACACTGGTCATCCTCTTGTTCCTCGCATAAGTGTAGAATGCGTTGGGATTTTCCTTAATCCTATCCGCTAAAGCTTTTTCATGCCTCCTTCAAGCTGTCCAATGTCCATTCTTCAGTTCCTTCCTGGCTACCTAATAGCGTTGTAATTCCCCCTCCCCCAAATAAATCATGAACCATACCATCTACTCCTACCTCTTTCCATGAGTATAGTAAAGGTCAGGGAGTTGTGATCACTATCACTGAAATACTCTCCCAGTGAGAGATCTGACACCTGGCAGAGGTTCCAATCAATATTAGGGAAATTGAAGTCACCCATGACAACAACCCTGTTACTTAGAGTCATAGAGATATACAGCATAGAAACAGACTCTTCAGTCTGCACCTTTCCAAAAACTGCCACCCAGTGTGCTCCTCTGTCTCTCTGTTGCTGTTGGGGATCCTGTAGAAAACTCCCAATAAAGTGACTGCTCCTTAAAACACTCAATCAAGCCTGCGAGATATAATTTTCCACTCAAAAGGCCGTAAAATACATGTAAATCTTGATTTTCCTCCAACAGCTTTCTCACCATCAATGTCAGGTTCACCGGCCTAAAGTTCCCTGGCTTGTCCTTATCATTTTTCTTAAATAAGGGCACCATGTTAGCGAACTTCCAGTCTTCTGGCACCTCACCTATGACTATCGATGATACAAATATCTCAGCAAGGGGCCTAGCAATCACTTCCCTAGCTCCCCATAGAGTCCCAGGGTCCACCTGATCAGATCTGGAGGATTTATCCACTTTTATGTATTTTAGGATGTCTAGAACCTCCTCCTCTGTAATATGGACATTTTTCAAGATATCGGTATTTCTTTCCCACATTCTCTTTCTTCCATATCCTTCTCTACAGGAAGCACTGATGCAAAATATTAATTTGGTATTTCTCCCATCACCTGCAGTTCCACACAAAGGCTGCCATGCTGTTCTTTAAGAGACCCTATTCTCTCCCTAGTCCTCTATTACTCTTACTATATTTATAGAATCCCTTTGGATTCTCCTTAACCCTATTTGCCAAAGCGATCTTATGTTCCCTTTTCTCCCTCCTGATTTCCCTCTTAAGTATACCCCTACTGCTTTCTAAGGATTCACTTGATTTCTGCTGTCTACTTGACATATGCTTCATTCGAATCTTAAACAAAATCTCAATTTCTCTAATCATCCAGCATTCCCTACATCTACCAGTCTTTCCTTTCACCTAACAGGAATATACTGTCTCTGGACTCTCGTTATCTCATTTCTGAAGGCCTCCCATTTTCCAGCCGTCCCTTTACCTGTGAACATCTGCCCCCATCAGCTTTTGAAAGTTCTTGCCTAATACTGTCAAAATTAGCCTTCCTCCATTTCAGAATTTCAACTTTTAGATCCTATCTATCTTTTTCCATCACTATTTTAAAACTAATAGGATTCTGGCCCAAAGTGCTCTCCCCACTGACACCTCAGTCACCCACCCTGCCTTATTTCCCAAGAGTAGGTCAAGTTTTGCACCGTCTCTTGTAGATACATCCACATACTGAATCAGAAAATTTTCTTGTACACCCATAACAAATTCCTCTCCATCCAAACCCTTAACACTATCGCAGTCCCAGTCTATGTTTGGAAAGTTAAAATTCCCTACCATAACCACTCTATTATTTTTATATATAACTAAGATTTGTAGCTCAGGTTGAGGTTCTGGATGTAGGTTTGCTTGCTGAGCTGGAAGGTTCATTATCAGACGTTTCATCACCATACATGGTAACATCTTCAGTGGTCCTTTGGACAAAGATTCATCTGGAGGCTCAATGAAGATGTTACCTAGTATAGTGATGAAACGTCTGAAAATGAACCTTCCAGCTCAGTGAACAAACCTACATCCATAACTAAGATCTCCTTACAAATTTGTTTCTCAGTTTCCCACTGAGTACTGGGGACTCTGTAGTACAACCCCAATAAGATGATCATCCCTTTCTTTTTTCTCAGCTTCACCCAAATAACATCCCTGGTTATATTCTCAGGAATTTCCTGCCTAAGTACAGATGTAATGTTATCCCCAATCAAAAACACTACTCTCCCTTCTCTCTATCCTTCCTATAGCATCTATACTCTGGAACATTAAGCTGCCAGTTCTGTCCATTCCTGAGCCACGTTTCTGTAATTGCTATTATATCCCAGTCCCATGTTCCTAACCGTGTGCTGAGTTCATCTGCCTTCCCTGTTAGGCCCCTTACTTTGAAGTAAATGCTGTTTAATTTATCAGTCCTATCTTGTTCTCTGCTTTGTTCCTACCTGACTGGACTGTTTGACTGTCTCCTTTTCCCAACTGTACCAGTCTCATATTGATCTCCTTCCTCACTATTTACCTGGGTCCCATTCCCCTCACCACCTTACTAGATTAAATCCTCCCAAGCAGTTCGAGCAAATCTCCCTGTCAGTATATTCATTCCCTTCCAATTCAGGTGCAATCTGTCCTTCTTGTACAGGTCATTTCTACCCCAGAAGAAATTCCAAAGTTCCAAAAATGTGAACCCTTCTTCTCTTCACCAGCTCCTCAACCACACATTCATCTGTTCCATCCTCCTCTTCCTTCCCTCAGTTGGCTTGATTGTTGGTTTGCAGAGCAGAATAATGCCATCATGGATTCAATTCCCAACTCCAGTTTGAGGTTATCATGAAGGACTGTCCTTCTCAACCTCTTCCCTCTCCTAAGGTCTGGTGGCCGTCAGGTTAAATTTCTCTAATAAGACAGCAGCCCCTATGGCCTAATAAGGCTATGGCAACGCAACAAAAAAAGATCCTTGTTACCTTGTGGCACCATGAGCAATCTATATATTACTACTCTCAAGGACCTATGTTTTAGCTTCCTGCCTAACTTCCTATATTCTCTCCCCAGTACCTCATCCTTTACTCTTTCATTGTCTTTTTTTCCAATATGTTCAATGATCTCAGGCTGGTCCCTCTCCAAGATACTGTTGATCCTGGCATTAGGGAGCCAACACAATCTGATATCTTGCTGTCAGATGCAGAAATGTCTGTCTGTGCTAGAGAGAGGGGGCGACAGCCCCTATCACAATCAATCACTTGGAACCTAACATACCACTCGTTACAGTGGAGTTATTCTCGGCACCAGAAACTTGGCTGTTGGTGCTGCATTCCCCTGAAAGCCCATCACTACCTACATTTTCCAAAGCAGCATGAAATGGGAAATTGTTTCAAAGAGGGATAGCCACAGGGGACCCCTATACTCTGCCTCCCTCTCCTACTTATCTGACTGTATTCTGTGCTTTTTCCTCTCCTCCTGCAATTGCCATCCTCCTAGTTCCTGTAAATTCCTCTTTACCTCGAACTGCCACTCCAACCAATCATAAAATCCTGATGGTGTGGAAACAGGCCAGTTGGCCCAATGCGTCCACGCCAAACAGCACCCCACCCAGACCCATTTCTCCATCCCTGTAACCCCTGCATTTCCCATGGCTAACCCACACATCCCTAGACATTATGTGACAGTTTAGCACAGCCAATCTATCCTAGTATACACATCTTTGGGCTGTGAGAAGAAACCTGAACAGTTGGGAGAATGTGCAAACTCCACACAGATGGTCTCCTGAGGCTGGAATTGAACCCGTGTTCCTGGCAGTGGGAGGTATCAGTGCTAACCACTGAGCCACCAAGCTGCCCATGATCTGAGATGATTCACAACCAAAGTCACTTCCTGCAGGCATAATCATTAATAACATGGAAATTCTCCTTTATCTTCCATATCTGACAGGAAGAGCACATCACTCCACTAAAGACCATCTTTGCACCTTAATAGTATACCGACCCAGAAAATAGCTCTAAAAACATTGCTCCAGGCTAACGCTGTATCTACATTTTCATATTTTTTAAAGTTTAATCAAGAGACAGATCTCAATAAAAAAAACCCAGAAAGAGCCCACTCTACTCACTTTGTAAATTTACAAAAAATGTAAGATTATTCTTTCAAAGTATCCATTGGGGGATCCAAGATGGCGACGATCTAGGAGGATCACATTGCTGAGCTCCACACCACAGCACAAGCTGGACAAACTTCTAACCCGCCCAACCCAGACCACCGCGATAACCTGGGACTTTGGAATGGTCATGAAGTCCCAGGATATTGTGGGAAATCAACTTTCTTGGGTTTTCACTGTCCAGGGATGCCGAAGAAGAGCTTCCAAGGCCAGGCCTGCAGCCCAGCCTGCAGGACCCTTGTACTCAACTACCTACCAGGCCCTGGTGAAATCTCACAAAATGTTGAGCAGGCAGGTAGAAGAGAAGCTGGCCCCGATCTCTACCACACTGCAGAAGCATGAACAGCAGCTGGGAGACCTGGAAAAATGGATAGAGGAGGTTGAACACAGAGTGGTGGAAGCGGATACCAGTCCCTCCAAGGATAGGATCCAAGCCCTGGAGACAAAGGCACTTAATTTGCGTGAACAAGTGAATGATCTCGAGAACAGGGGCAGGAGAAAAAAAATTTGGATCTATGTTCTGCCGGAGGGTTAGGAAAGTGAGCAGCCGACAGAATTTATTGAGGACTGGTTGCTGAAATTCCTTAACTTGGAGGCTGGAATGAAAGGCTTCAAGATCGAGAGGACTCACTGGGTCATGGTGCCGAGGTTAGGTCTGGATTAACATTCTTGTCCTTTCTTGGTGTGGTTTCATCATTATAGAGATAAGGAGAAAATAGTGGAAGCTTCCAGAATCCAGGGGAAGGATCTGAAGGCCCTAATTTACAAGAGTTCTAAGATTATGTTCTTCCAGGCCTTCTCAGCAATAGTGATCCAGAAAAGAAAATCCTATGACTGTGTCAAGAGAAGACTGAGGGAGCTCGGGATCCAATACTCTATGAGGTATCTGGCGGTGCTCGAGTCACCTTAGATGGATGCGTACATCTCTCTGACACGTCGGAGAAGGCAAGAGACTTTGTGGACAAATTAACTGAATCTGAACAATTTAGCATTTTCATATAGTAGTGTTGTTTGGGTATGTCTTTGTTTTTTCTTTTAAATAAAAGAGGAAGTCCGGTTGGAGCTTTCTTTTCCTCTTTTTATATTAGTAATAATCTGGTCTAAACTATGTTTGGGGGCAGTTGAGATGTGTACTTTCAATTTCAAAGTTAAGTTAGACCACAGGATGGGTGGGGTATTCACCCCTTCTGTTAAAAAAAATGTCTTTATTCATATTGTTATTTCATGATGTATTTTATTGCTTTTCTGCTTGTGTTTGCGGTTCGCCTCCAGCTTGGAGGGAAATTGGTTGGGATGGCTAGATGCCTACTTAAGGGCAGTTTATACCCGGTTCAGGTATTTAAATGCAGTAGATCGGTGTGTGGAGTTAGGGTTGGTGGATGTCTGGAGGCATCTCTACCCTACAGACAGGAATTTTACGATTTATTCCAATCCGCACAGATGTTACACCAGGATTGATTTTTTTCTGACCCCTGTGGCAACTCTGGACTTGGTGGCGTCTTGTACAACTGGTAATATTCTCATCTACGATCACGCTCCAGTGTACCTGTTGGTAAAGGTTAAGGACATTACAGGGGGTTTGAAGCACTGGCGAATGGATCCCTTTAACCTCAAGGATAATAAGTTTGTGGAGAATTTCTCTAGGGAATTTTGGACGTTCCTTGACATTATTTCAGGCTTGGTTAGTAGCCCATCTGTCCTTTGGGAAACTGCCAAAGCCTATGCCGGGGGTTAGTTATTTCCTACTCTGCCAGTAGGAAGCGGCAGAGGGTGAGCAGCAACGTCTCCTCGAAGTGTGGTAGAAGGCAGTTGAGAAGGCTTACTTTGACAGGCCAAGCTACAGAGGATTACGGCGCTGCGGTCTGCATTCAATTTAGCATGGCCAATCCACCCTAACCTGCACATCCCTGGGCACTATGGGACAGTTTAGCATGGCCAATCCACCCTAACCTGCACATCCCTGGGCACTATGGGACAGTTCAGCACGGCCAATCCACCTTAACCTGCACATCTTTGGATTGTGGGAAGAAACAGGAGCACCCAGAGGAAACCCACACAAACACGGGGAGAACGTGCAAACTCCACACAGTCAGCCAACCAAGGCTGGAATCGAACTTAGGTCCCTGGCGCTGTGAGGCAGCAGTGCTAACCACTCAGCCACCATGTCATCCCTATGTATATACAGAGATATCTTGGAATTGATGATGAAGATAGTTGGATAGTTAAACTTTGCAATCAGTGTGGTGGAGGTTACCAGTAGCATAGACGTTGGTAGTTGAGACGAATTTCCAGAATTCTGGGTTGTTTTCCCAGCTGAGATTTCCTTTGTATTGAACACACAGTGTAAGTTTGGGTCTTCCTGCAGCACAGGGGAGCGAGGGGATTGTTCTTTAACTCTGACCTTCTAGTACAGTAATGTTCAGACTCAAGACTGATACCAATTGTTTGCAGAAAACATGGTCACTGTACACCTCATTGTATACTTAATGCGAGTTGTCATTACTGTTAGACAGAAGTAGAGGTAAGATCATTTTGTTGGGTAATCTTTTAAGACCCTATTACAATGTCAGCTGAGGTTCGTCCTGAATAAGTCAGATTCCAGCCTGAAATCTGTCTTGGTAGATCATATTTTGTTTTGGTAACACTATGAAGAGAACAGAGATGATGGGAATAGTGAGGATGTTTCCATTGATGGGTGAAACTAGGGCAAGAGGGCATAGTCTCAAGATTGGAGGAACTGACTTCCGGCTGAATTGAGAAGGAACTTCTTCACTCAGAGGGTTGTGAATCTCTGGAATTCCCTGCCCAGGGAGGTAGTTGTGTAAGTGTTTTTAAAGCTCAGATAGATAATTTCTTAATTGTTCAAAAAAATTAAGTGTTATGGTGAGAGGGCAGGTAAGTGGAGCTGAGTCCATGAAAATAATGTGTGGATGGTATTTAAACATCTTGCTACTTGGACTGATGGGAGTTGGAAAATCATCCACCATTAACACATTCCTTTTAGCTCTGGATCCAGAAACACAGACAGGAAGTACTCCTCCAACTGAAAGGAGCAGAGTTATTTACACTCGAGGTACCCTTTCCTATTGGGTCAATTAATTCTCAGAATGTCGACTTTAGTAAATTCTAAAGGTATGGACACTCCTAGTTACCTAGACATGGTTACAGAGGGGCTGGTTAGGCTGCCTTAAAGTGCAGTTCCGATCTAATCATGTTGGCCTAGGCCACATCAGGTAAGATTTTCTTCCCTGCGGGATATTGGTGATTGGTCACTGACTGGTTGTGCCAATAAACCCACTGTAGGAGTGCCACACTGTCAGTGGGTCTCTTCCGCCCCCATCTTGGCCACTCCCACAACCACTTCCACTCCTCACAATTCCACATGCATCACACCTGACATCACTTCTGCCCCTCACCTCATCGCTGATGCCACATGCTCAGTGACTTCCGCCACCCCTACTGCCGTGGTCACCACCACTTCCGCCCCCACCAGCGCCACTCACCTGCATTCTGCTGACATGCCCCCCACAGACCCCACTGTCACTATCCCCACCCCTCAGAACCCCAAAGGGAACACTACCCCTGCTCATGACTCCACCCCCATTCCCCCCCACCATCACACCCACTCCAGTAACAGGTTCTGCCCCCACTCCCAGCTCTACACCCACACCAGATCCCAGCTCCCGGCCCTGCCGAGTTTTCACCATCCCCCCAGACCTCCCCCTCACTGAGGACGAACGATCAGTCCTCAGCAAAGGACTCACCTTCATCCCCCTCCGTCCACGCATCAATGAATTTAATACACGCCGTGATGTCGAACAATTCTTCCGTCGCCTCCGCCTCCAAGCTTACTTTCACAATCAGGACTCCCGCCCACCTTCCGAGGACCCCTTCGCCCACCTCTAACACACTGCATCCACCTGGACACCCCGCGCTGGCCTATTACCTGCCCTCGACCTCTTCATTTCCAACTGCCGCCGGGACATTAACCACCTCAACCTGTCCACCTCCCTCCCCCACTCCAACCTCTCACCCTCACAATGCGCAGCCCTCCAATCCCTCTGCTCCAATCCCTACCTCACCATCAAGCCAGCGGATAAAGGGGGCATAGTGGTAGTCTGGAGCACTGACCTCTACACCGCTGAAGCCAAACGTCAACTCGAGGACCCCTCGACCATGACCCCACCGCCCATCACCAAATCATCATCTCCCAGACCATACAGAACCTCATCACCTCAGGAGATCTCCCACCCACAGCTTCCAACCTCATAGTCCGGGAACCCCGCACTGCCCGGTTCGACCTCCTTCCCAAGATCCACAAGCCTGACCACCCTGGCCGACCCCATTGTCTCAGCATGCTCCTGCCCCACTGAACTCATCTCTACCTACCTCGACACTGTCCTATCCCCTCTAGTCCAGGAACTCCCCACATACGTTCGAGACACCACCCACGCCCTCCACCTCCTCCAAGACTTCCGTTTCCCCGCCCCCCCAACGCCTCATCTTCACCATGGATATCCAATCCCTCTACACCTCCATCCGCCATGACCAGGGCCTCCAAGCCCTCCGTTTTTTCCTCTCCAGACGTCCCCAACAGTACCCTTCCAACGACACTCTCATTCGTTTGGCTGAACTGGTCCTCACCCTTAACAATTTCTCCTTTGAATCCTCCCACTTCCTCCAGACCAAAGGGGTAGCCATGGGCACACGTATGGGCCCCAGCTATGCCTGTCTCTTTGTTGGCTATATAGAACAGTTGATCTTCCGTAATTACACCGGCACCACTCCCCACCTCTCCCTCCGCTACATTGATGACTGCATTGGCGCCACCTCATGCTCCCGCGAGGAGGTTGAGCAATTCATCAACTTCACCAACACATTCCACCCTGACCTTAAATTTACCTGGACCATCCCTGACACCTCCCTCCCCTTCCTGGACCTCTCCATCTCCATTAATGATGACCGACTTGACACTGACATTTTTTACAAACCCACTGACTCCCATAGCTACCTGGATTACACCTCTTCCCACCCTACCTCTTGCAAAAATGCCATCCCCTATTCCCAATTCTTCCGCCTCCGCCGTATCTGCTCTCAGGAGGACCAGTTCCACCACAGAACACACCAGATGGCCTCCTTCTTTAGAGACCGCAATTTCCCTTCCCATGTGGTTAAAGATGCCCTCCAACGCATCTCGTCCACATCCCACACCTCTGCCCTCAGACCCCACCCCTCCAACCGTAACAAGGACAGAACGCCCCTGGTGCTCACCTTCCACCCTACCAACCTTCGCATAAACCAAATCATCCGCTGACATTTCCGCTACCTCCCCACTACCAGGGATATATTTCCCTTCCCACCCCTTTCCGCCTTCCGCAAAGTCCGTTCCCTCCGCAACTACCTGGTCAGGTCCACGCCCCCAAACAACCCATCCTCCAATCCTGGCACTTTCCCCTGCCACCGCAGGAACTGTAAAACCTGTGCCCACACCTCCTCCCTCACCTCTATCCAAGGTCCTAAAGGAGCGTTCCACATCCATCAAAGTTTTACTTGCACATCCACTAATATCATTTATTGTATCCGTTGCTCCCGATGTGGTCTCCTCTACATTGGGGAGACTGGGCGCCTCCTAGCAGAGCGCTTTAGGGAACATCTCCGGGACACCCGCACCAATCAACCAAACCGCCCCGCGGCCCAACATTTCAACTCCCCCTCCCACTCTGCCGAGGACATGGAGGTCCTGGGCCTCCTTCACCGCCGCTCCCTCACCACCAGACGCCTGGAGGAAGAACGCCTCATCTTCCGCCTCGGAACACTTCAACCCCAGGGCATCAATGTGGACTTCAACAGCTTCCTCATTTCCCCTTCCCCCACCTCACCCTAGTTCTAAACTTCCAGTTCAGTAACTGTCTCCTTGACTTGTTCGGACTTGTCCTACCTGCCTATCTCCTTTTCCACCTATCCACCCCACCCTCTCCTCCCTGACCTATCACCTTCATTCCCTCCCCCACTCACCCATTGTACTCTATGCTACTTTCTCCCCACCCCCACCCTCCTCTCACTTATCTCTCCACCCTTCAGGCTCACTGCCTTTATTCCTGATGAAGGGCTTTTGCCCGAAACGTCAATTTTACTGCTCCTCGGATGCTGCCTGAACTGCTGTGCTCTTCCAGCACCACTAATCCAGAATCTGGTTTCCAGCATCTGGAGTCATTGTTTTTACCTCGTTGAGATACACACACACACACATCAAGCCCCACCCAGGAGCTGGTTCACATCAGCCGTGGGGGTGGGGCAGGGGAAGTCGCTGGACAATGACCACGCCCCTCTCCCTCTCTCTCTCTCTCCCTGTTCCTCGCCACAGCGGCCGGGAGTGGGAGCGGGACCGACCCCCTTCCCGGGGAAGATGACGCCGCTGCTGAACCGTGCACGCGGCTGGAAGCGCGCCGCTCTCCTGCTCGCGGTCCCAGCCGTGCTTTACCTCTGGTCCTGGGTCTGGCCCTGGGTCTTGGAGCGGCTCCGGCGCGTGCGCCTTTCACTGGCGGGCCCGAGCGCGAGCGTCAGTTTCAAAGGTAAAGGGGCAGAAGCGGCCGTTAACGGTCGGGAAAGGGCGGGCTCGCGGAGGAGGAGGAGGAGGAGAGGCCAAGGCCGGATGATTGGAGAAGAGCGGGTCGGGTTTACTGGGGAGTAGGTTAAAAAAAGATTGGGAGGGAGGAGGGAATGGGTAGAGGCAACAATAATCCGCCTGCTCTCTTCTCTTTTGGTACTTTAATGCATTTTGTTATGGACCAGACCAGACCCACTCTCTTATTGTAAAGCCAGATGTGAAGTGGGTGTTCAGGTGTTGTGCAGCTCGTCAAATCACTCAGCTTTAAGCAAAGCAAAATAATTTATTTAAACGCTGCAGTTAAAACACAAACAAAAAAAAACCGAATTTTGTTTGGAGCAGCAGGAGATGGGATAGATACTAAAGGAAAATTTTGCGTTGGTATTTCCTGTTGAAAAGGACATTGAGGCTTGGTGCCTTCAGTCAGGATGTTCCACATGGCAGGCTATTGCACAAAATATGGAGTTTTGGGATGAAGGTGATTTAGTGATTTTGGATCCGGCATTAGCTACCTGAAAGAAGACAGGGTAGTGGTTGATGGGAAATGTTTTATCCAGGAGCTCACTTACCAGTGATGTGCTGCAAGGATCTGTTTTGGGGCCCATAACGTTTGTCGTTTTCATGAATGATCTGGATGTGGGTGTAGAAGGATGGGTTAGTAAATTTGCTGATGACACTAAGGTAGGCAGAGTTGTGGATAGTGCCAAAGGATGTCCTGGGTTATAGCGGGACACAGAGAAGACGTAGAGCTGGGCGGAGAGGTGGCAAATGGAGTTTAGTGCGGAAAAGTGTGAGGTAGTTTACTTTGGAAAAAATAACAGCAATGCAGAGGACTGGGCTAATGGTAAATTCTTGACAGTGTTTATGAACACAGAGATCTTGGTGTTCAGGTGCATACATCCCTGAAAGTTGCCACCCAGATTGATAAGGTTGTTAAGAAGGTATATGGCATCTTGGTGTTTATTGGTAGGGGGCTTGAGTTTTGGAGCCATGAGGTCATGCTTCAGCTGTTCAAGTCACTGGAAAGGCTGCACCTGGAGTATTGCGTACGATTCTGCTCACCGCATTATAAGAAGGATGTGGAAGCTTTGGAACGGGTTCAGTGGAGATTTATTAGGATGTTGACTGGTATGGAAGGAAGACCTTACAAAGAAATGCAGAGGGAACTGAGGCTGATTTCATTGGAGAGAAGAAGGTTGAGAGGTGGCTTAATCGCGACGTATAAGATAGAGGGTTAGGTAGGGTGGACAGTGAGAGCCTTTTTCCTTGGATGGTGATGGCTAACACGAGGAGACGTAGCTTTAACTTGAGGGATGATAGATATAGGACAGATATCAGGGGTAGTTTCTTTACTCAGAGTAGTAGGGTCATGGAACAGTAGTAGATTCGCCGATGTTAAAGGCATTTAAATGGGCATTGGGCATACATATGGATAATAATGGAATGGCATAGGTTAGTTGGGCATCAGATTAATTTCACAGGTCGGCGCAACATCGAGGGCTGAAAGGCCTGTACTGCGCTGTAACGTTCTATGTTAGGCTGGTGTTTAAGGACTAACACAACTAGACTGAATGCTGAGGACCAGATTCTTAGTAAAGTATTTTGTGAACTTATGAATGTCTTAACACACATTCTGTTTTGTATCAGTGAAATGTTATGGTCAAGGAAAAGTACATGAAGATATTTTGAAAAAATTAAAGATTTCAAAATGTGAAGGAGGGGCAGGGAGTCCTTGCATTTTGTTCATCTACAAAGTGTCTCGTACAAATGAAGACCTTCGAAATGCTCTAGAATGGATCGCAAGTAAGAAACATCATTTTTGGATTATCCGTTTTCTGTGATTGGGAATTTGTTTTGTTGTTCTTGTGTATTCTGTTTCCTCCCTGTTCCTTACCTATGACTAAGAGATTGTGTGAGATCTCGTAGTAGATTTGTTTTGATGACTTGCATCTAGATTGTGTCTTTTATAATCCCAGGCCATCTTAAAGTGTTTTCCATCCAATGAACCCGCAGTTGTGATATCGGGATTGCAGTAATAAGACTGTGCATAAAAAGTACGTATAGCCAGTTATAAGATAAAACAAGTGTTATGATCTCCCTTCACTGAGTTGGTTAAATAAAAGGTAAAGTCTCCATAGTCCTAATGAGTCATAATAGGCTGCTGTCTCTGCATTGCACACCAGCTAAATGAACTTCACAGTGCAGAATGAAGGCACAGCACAGGTTCATTTCCCACACCGGATGAGGTTACCATGAAGGATGCTTCTTTTCACCCTCTCCTGCTCACCTGTCATCTCTTTCTAATGAGCGAGTAGCCCTGGTTTATTTATTTATTGTCACGTGTACTAAAGTGCAGTGAAAAGCTTCATTTATGAGCAGTACAGACAGATCATACTAAGCAAGGATGTACAGATGAAAAAGACTTCGAGGTGTCCAGGTTATATTGCACACAGGCTCCATTGCATAGGCATGCACCAGGTGAGATCAATGTTAGCAAGATTAGTGTTACAATATTAGCCATATAACCGTTGGATATAGTCTGCAGGTGCCAGTGAGTAATTTGGCTACCTGTATAAACGAGTTCTTTGTAATTAGTAGATACGTTGAAACTTTTAAAGTACATTTGTTTAAACAGGAAAACTGACTACCCTGTATTGGGAAATGTGCTCTCAACCTTGCTGCATAACATATTATGAAATAAAACACAATAAGTCTACACTTCCAGTGAAAGTACCAAAGATAACAAATTTTGTTCATTTTCCTGATTGCTCTAAAATCTACAAAATACATCCTCAAGATACAGACAATTTGATTTTTTTTTCCCCATACTCACCGGCATGAACTTTTTTCATTCCTCAGTGACCAGGTTCGTTGTGCTAATATTCCTCCTGGCCATGGGCCTAAGCCTAAGCAGAAGCATGCTCCAGTTTTGGAGGTGGGGAGACCAAAATCTAATCCAAAAGTTTGAGAGAATTTTTATCTAATTAATAACTACACAGACATTTGCAAACACAAAACAGTTACATGCAATGAAGAGAATTGATGAGAGCAGAGCATATGATCTATATGGACTTCAGTGGGGTGTTCCTCTAGTTGGATTGGCTAACAAAGTTAGATCATATGGAATACAAAGAGACAAAACTTGCATGAAGATAGAAGACAGAAAGTGGTGGTGAAGGGTTGCTTTTCAGACTAGAGGCCTGTGACCAGTGGTGTGCCATTTTGTCATTTATGTAAATGATTTGGATGTGAACATAGGAGTTGTAGTTAGTATGTTTGCAGATGATACCAAAATTGGAGGTGTTGTGGACAACGAAGGTTACCTCAGTCTTCAATGGGACATTGATCAGGTAAGCCAGTGGACAGAAGAGTGGCAGATAGAGTTTAACTTAGATAAATGTGAGGTCCTGTAGTTTGGAAAGGCAAATCAGGACAGGACTTGGGCACTTAATGGTATGGTTTTGGGGTTGTTGCTGAACAAAGAGACCTTGGAGTGCAGGTTCATAGTTCCATGAAAGTGGATTCCCAGGTAAACAGGAGAGTAAAGAAGGCATTTGGTATGTTTGCCTTTATTGGTCAGTGTATAGAAGTTAGGAGGCTATGTTTTGGCTGTACAGTCAGTTCTGCTATGACGCGGTAATTTCATTCTCATGCAACTCCGTGTTAGAAGAAAATCGCCTAAAGCCCAACTATTTAAACTAATGGGGCAGGAATCACATTATAACCAATAAACGCTTTAAAAATTTATGCTATAGAAACAGTGTCTCCAATCCATCAATTGTATTATCGCGAATTTGCATTAACAAAATGCATGTTATAGCAGAACAACCTGTACAGGATATTACTTCCGCTACTTTTGGAATACTGTGTTCAATTCTGGTCTCCCTGCTACAGGGAGGATGTTATGACACTTGAAAAGATTTACAAAGGAGGTGAGCTGAAGGGACAGGTCAAATAGATTGGGGCTATTTTCCCGAGCATCGGAGGCTGAGGGGTGACTTTATAGGGGTTTACAAAATCATGAGGGGCATGGGTAGGGTGAATAGCCAAGCTGTTTTTCCTGGGATAGGGGAGTTCAAAACTACAGGCTTTAGGTTTAAAGTGAGAGGGAAAAGATTCAAAAGGGATCTGAGGGACAGCTTTTTCTCACAGGGCGGTGCATGTATGGAATGAGTTGCCAGAGGAATGCTGAAGGCTGGGACAACATTTAAAAGGCATTTGGGTTGGTATATGAATAGGAAGAGTTTAGAGGATTATGGTCCAAATGCTGGCAAATGGGACGAGATTAATTCAGCATTAATCTGGTTGGCATGGATAAGTTGGACCGAAGGGTCTGTTTCCGTGTGAGGCAGCTCTATGACTCTTAAGAATTGAAATATAGAGCAGGAATAGACTATACAGCCCCTCATGCTTGCTCTATCATTCAATAAAATTATGGCTGATTGTTGCCTTAAATCTCTGCACATCCTCTCAAAAGCGGTCAGGCCATTTAAATATTTCCACTTTTCTCACTGTCTTTAGACACAGCTTCCTCTTTAGGTCAGTAGGAATAATGTTTCCTGATATGGCCGAGTGCCTGATTTCATTTGCTTATCACTTTGTATCTGAACAATGGAGTATAAATGCAAATTGTTGTAACAGCAGTATGAGAGGAGTACACATTGATAGGAGTCCATTTAAACTTACCATTGGGTCCCTCACATAGACAAGGTGAGAGAGGATGGACCATCTGACCAAGCACAGTACTGCATCTATCAGTTTATATGAAATAGTATCTATTACCATGTATACAAATATACATGTATTTGTCTGTGAGCTTCCAATAAAAATGCTCCAGAACTGCAAATAAGCATTCAACTTATTCTTTTGGTTCAAGATTTGGAAAATGAGACAACACAAAAGGAAGACATTTTTGTTGCATTTCTGCTTGAGAAGATTTCTGGGAAATCCAAAGATTTGGGTGAAGAGATGATAACAGACCTGGATGTATTTCATGAAAATACCAAAGTTTTTCGAGTTCTTTGGAAAGAAACATGTGGTTCTCAGCCTGGGTTCAGGTGTCCTGAGGCGATTCGGACAATCAGGGAGAAAATCAATCCAGGAATCAGGAGAAGTCAAGGTCCGAGACCATAGGCCAGACTTTGGCGCTATGTTTGGAAGTTTGGGCTGTGTCTGGGGCTTATCCTGTTCTTTGAGATTTTAGTATAAACAGTCTATTGCAAATTGTCTGTTGATTCTGATATGTTTCCCCTCCCTTTACATTTTACTGCCTTAAGATCTGACGGTTTTGCCCACCAGCTACTTGATTTTGATCATCTCCATATCTAGTTATGCGTCAGCTTTCATGTAATTTATTTGGCTGAAGACATTGTTCTTTCCCAAAAGGAAAATGTGATAGTGGCATGTGAGAAACAAGGAGATTTTCTTTTTACCAGGGACACAATTCTATGCTTATATTCCTTTTTCATTCATGGGATGTGGGTATTATTGCCCATCTCTAATTGCCCAGTGGGCAATTAAGAATCAACCACATTGCTGTGGGCCAGACCAGGTAAGGATAGCAGTATCCATCTCTTAAAAAGGATGTGAGTGAACTAAGTAGGTACAGTAGTCCCCCTGTACCCACGGGGGAGTACGTTCCAGGACCTACCACGGAAACCTGAAACCATGGATAGGAGCAAACCCATTCATTTAAAAGGGAAACACCCCTTCCTGGCAGCCCCCTGGTCCCTGGTTCTGGAATGTTCCCTAAAATATGTTCAGATCGCAGTAAAACGCGAGTAACTGAAACGGTGGAAAACACATCTGCAGATGCGGGGGGGGGGTCACCCTGTATTTACAAAAATCAACAGTAGTGTCATGATCATCATATGACTCTTAATTCCAGATTTTAAAAATTGAATGCAATTACACCATAAGCCAGAACATTGCCTGATTCTCTGGATTAAAACGTAGAAATAATACCACGAGGCCATTGCTGTCTCTTCTCTATTTGCAGGTGTGTTGCATAGTTGTAATGGAAAGAATTGCAAAATGCCTTGATAAATGCAAGGGTGGGATAATTGAAATTGAAGCAGAATGTATAATGTAATAGAGGAAATTCAATATGAGATGAATGTTATACTGGAAACCATTCTCCTTTCAGCTGTACCCTTCACAATCACAGCTGGTGTTTTTCTACTTTTAAAGGTTTTCTGCTCTTCCCACCCCATTGTTGTTCTTTACTGAATGTGTGCCTGTCTTTCTGATTCGAGGGTCTTATTAGTTTCAGCTACTCCTTGATCAGAAATTCATACATTTCTCTGCCAGGTCTGATGTTATGGTACTGAAGGAACAGATGACTTTGGAATAGGTCTAGATATTTTGGCCTTTTGAGTCTTTTATGGCTAATCTGATTGTGATCTCAGTACCACTTTCGTACCTACACCCCATGTGTCTCGACTCTTCTCTAACTCAGCCTTAAATTGATTTAAAGTCCCAGCCTCCACTATCTTTCTGGAGAAGAGAATTCCACGCAAGAGATCCTCTGAGAAGAAAATTCTTATGATCTCCCTTCTTATGAACAGAGACCTCTTCTTCAACTGTGTTAATTTTAGCTACTCCCACAAGAGGAAATTCCTCCAGGACTTCACCCCATTTGAAAATTTCGTTTCCACCCATAGAATCTGTGTTGAACTTTGTCTTTTGTCTGTCTTAATCATGATTCGATGTCTGATTTTTAGGTTTTGCAGGAGTATGTTTCAATTTTAAATAAAAATTTATTTCCACTACTCTTGTTAAAATTACAATAAACTTTTTTTTTCTGTTCCTGAAGGCACCTTGTGTAAATTGCTATTCAGAATAGCAAATCAGGCAGGCATTTGGTCATCTCAGTTGTCTAATTTTAGACTTTAAACATTTATGCAATTTGTAGTGACTTGTGCAATAATGTGAAATGTTTATTATCACTCTTCTCAGTTAAGCTGTGCTACTAATGCCTGTCAACCATTTGCAAGTTGCATATTTGAAGTGTGTGGGAATATTCCCCACTTGCCTGCATGTAGTGTAGTTCCAGCAACAGTTGAGCATCAAAGACAAAGCAGTTGTTTGGCCCACATCCGACACCATCGACATTCACTCCCTGCACCACCAGCACATAGTAGTAGCCATTTGTGCAAACAAACAAGATGCTGTACAGAACTCTCATTGACAGCACTTTCTTGGAACGATATATTGGTATTCCTTTACTGTTGTTGAGCTAAAATACTGGAAGTTGCTGCAGTGATTTAAGAACTTAGGTAGCCACCACATTCTCAAGCACAATTAAGAATGGGTAATAAAAATACTGCGAAAGGGTAATTATAAAAAACAAAATGCTGAATTCCTACGTATTTACCTAAATGGTATGTTTAAGTAGTCGGTCCGGTTAGATTTTTGGCCAATTCTGATTCAATTGTGCTATTTTTGTTTGGATAGGGATATTTGAATAACCTCAATCTTGTTGAGTAGGTACTTGCAGCTGTATAAGGGTAAGGGCACTAAGTCTTCCAACACCACACTTCTTCCTCTTTCACCTCCTGACTTCCTCTTCCCTTTTCTGTTGGAAATTTACAAATGTTCATAGATGTGACATATGCTAATCAGCTTGGTATATAGCTGACTCATACAGCACAGAAAGAGACCTGTTGGTCCAATTTGTCCATGTCGACCAGACATCCCAATCTGACATAGTTACATTCGCCAGCATTTATCACATATCCCTCTTAACCCGTACTATTCATATACCAATAAAGATGCCTTTTGAAAATTGTAATTATACCCGCTTCCACTGCCTCTGGCAGCTTGTTCCGTACACACACTACCCTCTGTGTGAAAAGGTTAGTTCTCGGGTCCTTTTCAAATTTTTTCCCTCTCATCTTAAACCTTTCCTTCTAGTTTTGGGTTTCCCCACCTTAGAAAAAGACCTTGACTATTCACCCTATCCATGCTCCTTTATGATTTTATAAACTTGTATACGGTCACCTTTCAGCCTTTGATGCTGCAGGGAAAAAGCCCCAGACTATTCAGCCTTTTCCAACAATTCAAACCCTCTAGTTCCAGTAATATCCTTGTAATTTTTTTTGCACCCTCCAGCTTAACAATATCTTAGCTATCGAAGGGTAACCAAAATTGTAGGCGGAAGTGGGTACTGTAGATGTTGGAGATTAGGCTGGTGCTGGAAAAGCACAGCAGGTCAGGCAGCATCTGAGGACCAGGAAAATTGATGTTTCGGGTAAATGTCTGACGAAGGGCTTTTGCCCGAAACATTAATTTTCCTGCTCCTCAGATGATTTCTGACCTGCTGTGCTTTTCCAGCACCACTCTATTCTTAACCAAAATTGTACCCAGCATTCTAAAAGTGGCCTCATTCATGTCCTGCACAGCTGCCACGTGACATCTCAAATCCTGTACTGAAATATTCTGACCAATGAAGGCAAGCATGCCACATGACGTCTTCGCCACCCTGTCTACCTGCGCACAACTTCCAAGAAAGTATATACCTGCACCCCTGCGTTTCTTTGTTCAACAACACTCCCCTGGACTTTGCCATTAAGTGTATGAGTCCTGTCCTGATTTGCCTTTCCAAAATGAAGCACCTAATATTTATCTAAATTAAATTCCCTCAGCTTCTATTCGTAGACCTATTGGCCCATCTGATCAAGATCCCATTGTCCTCTGAGGTAATCATCTTCATCGTCTGCTACATCTGGTACGACATGGGGTAAACCTCTCTGCTAATTTAAACCAGCCGCACAGAAAATGTTCATTTCGTGCCATTATCTGTTAAAATTCAAGAGGCAAACAACTATCCCAAAGGTCACTATTTAAAGTAAAAAATTAACAACTTTATTCTTTTAATATTTTGAGAATATTAAAACCAACAACTATTTACAACTCCTTTTTCTTATACCTGTCTTTTACCTCCATCGTTACAATACTGGTCCGATTTTAATAAAAATTCTGATTATGATTTACAAAAAAACCCATGTTTCGAAAACCAGTCATCTTTGTCGATTCTCATTTGGAGATTTTCCTCTGTAGATTTTCTCTAGGTCAGTTTTGATGCTCTGCTGTGCAAACTTCTTACGGACAGGTACCTTTCAGAGAGCTCTTCAACTAACCGTCTATATCTGTGGGTGTCCTTGGCAGTTCTTTGAACTGTTCAAAATATCTGGTTTTAAACCCCAAAACATCAGATCATTTCATTGGTTTTAACATTATCAAAATACTAAATTCAAACTTGGTTGGATCTTAGTATCTTGGGGCATAATTTAAACTGATTGGCCAAATTCGAAGTTGGTTTTATTTCATGGCAGCTCATCTGCAGCTATTTGTTTCCATCAAGTGTTACATTCTTACTTTTGTTCAGGACTTTCTGTGCTTTGTCAGTCCTTGGTGGCTTTTCAACTCTCTCAAAAGGTGTATACCTCTACACCTTCATAACACCTCATCTATTTTGGTGTCATCTGCAAACTTACTAAGCATGCCTCCTATGTTCACGTTCAAATTATTTATATAATGACAAAAACAACAGATCCAGCACTAATCCTTGTGGCTCACCACCTGACATATGTATCCAGTTTGAAAAGCAACCTTCAGTCATAGACATTGATTACATTACCTTATTGTTTAGTTTTCCTTTGCATAACTATTAAGAATCTCAACTATAAAAACAGGACTTGACAGGGTAAATGCAAGAAGTATGGTCCAGATGACCGCGGCATCCAGAGCTAGAGGTCACTGTCTAAGCATGGGAGGTATGCCATTTAGCACTGATATCAGGAGAAATATCTTCACTCGCGTGGTGATCCTGTGGAATTCTCTGCCACAGAATGTAGTTGAGGCCAAAACATTTACTGTTTTAAGGAAGAGTTTGGTATAGTTCTTAGGACTGACGGGATCAAAGGTTAGGGTGGGAAAGCAAGAACAGAATACTGACCTAGATAATCAGCCTTGACCATATTGAATTGTGGAAGCAGGCTTGAAGGTCCAAACAGCTTACCCTTTTCCTATTTTCTATGTTGCTACGAGCCACCAAGCAGTCTTCATCTTAAGAAATGGAAGTTGTAGCAGGCTACACCAGATTTCAAAAACATCAAAAAAAAGTAACAAAATGGAAAAGATGACATAAGGAGAGCAATGAGTAGAGATTTCACCAGAGACAATCATGAATGAAGTACAATCCGTATTGGTGGAGATTAGGAAAGATGAGCCTGAACAAAATCATGACTACTAGTCTTAAGCCCCCCAAGAGTAGCCTTCATTTTAATTTGAACATTAAATAAGAAATTATTGAAGCATGTGACAAAGGATGCAATAATGATTGCTGACTTTAATTTTCTTATCTTGGTCATGTGTCCAGAGGGTGTGCTTACAATTCTTTTGTTTTAAATTTAGGGAATAAAGGGATTACAATGCAATAATGGGCACTAACTAATACAGGAATAATTATTAATCTTGAAGTTAGAAATTTTGTAAAGCAGTGATAGTATAGTGGAGTTGCACATTGAGTTTGAATGTGATATTTGAATTACAAACAGGCTTAAATATTATTACAAGTAAGCATAAACAAAACCTACTAAAGGACAAGGCCATAAACAAATAGAGAATCATTTAAGAAAATGATTTAAAACCATTCACAGAGATATTCATTTGAGAAAAGAAAAACTTAGCAAGGGAGATGTACCCTTGGCTTACTGAGAAGTATGAGGGTCGTATTTGATGAAAAGAAGAGATGTCTGATGTAAAAAAAGTAAATCTATTGATGTGTAGAAATCAATAAATGTACTCAAAAGTTGATGAAGTAGGGAAAATGAATATCAGAATAAACTGGCTGAAAATGTAGAAGCCTGGAAATATAAAACCTATAAACCTATAAACATCCTGTTGTTAATGGTGATGGGAAATTAACCATCCTACTGGAGGAGGAGGAGGAGGAGGAGGAGGAGGAAGTTCTACAAATAACCTCATCCTCAATGATGGAAGAGCCCAACACATCAGTGCAAAATATAAAGTAGAAACTGTTACACTTACCTTCAGCCAGTAGTACTGAATGGATGATGCATCTCGACGTCTCCAGTGATCTCCAGCATCATGGATGCCAGTCTTCAGCCAATTTGATTCACTCCACAGGTGAAGGCATTATGCACTGCAAAGGCAGTGGGCTCTGACAACATTCTAGCAATAGCAGTTGTGCACCAGAACTTGCCCTCCCATGGCCAAGTTGTTCCAGTAAATCTATAATGCTGATGTGTACACAGTAATGTGGAAAATTGTCCTATACAGAAAACCTAGGACAAATCCAACCTGGCTAATTTGTGCCTCATCAGGCTATTCTTGATTTACAATAAAGGATGGACGTGTCATCAACAATGTGATTGCTGAGCAGATGCCAACAATTACCTGTTCAGTGATGCCCAGTTGGTTCTGCCTAGGTTACTTGGCTCCTAACCTCTTTATAGCCTCAGTTCAAACATAGATAGAAAAGCTGAATTCCAGAGGTGAGGTGAGAGTGACAGGCCTTGACATCAAGGCTACATTTGACTGGGTCTGGTATCAAGCAACCTAAGCAAAACTGAAATTGGTGGCAAACTCTCCACCATTGGTATAGTTAGTAAGTTTGCAGATGACACCAAAATTAGAGATGTAGTGGACAGCAAAGAAGTTCACCTCAGAATACAACGGGATCTTGATCAGATTGGCCAATGGGCTGAGGAGTAGCAAATTACGTTTAATTTAGATAAATGGGAGTTGCTGTATTTTGGAAAGGAAAATCAGAGCAGGACTTATACACTTAATGGTAAGGTCCTGGGGAGTGTTGCTGAATAATGAGACCTTGGAATGCAGGTTCATAGTTCCTTGAAAATGGAGCTGCAGGTAGATAGGATAGCGAAGAAGACGTTTGGTATGCTTCCCTTTGTTGGACAGAGCACTGAGTATAGGAATTGGGAGGCCATATTGCAGCTGTACAGGACATTGGTTAGGTCACTTTTAGAATATTGCGTGCAATTCTGGTCTCTCCTATTGGAACGCTGTTGTGAAACTTGAAAGGGCTCAGGAAAGATTGCCAGGGTTAGAGGGTTTGAGCTACAGGGAGAGGCTGAACAGGCTGAGCCTGTTTTCCCTGGAGCATTGGAGGCTGAGGGGTGACCTTATTGAAGTTTATAAAATCATGAGGGGTATGAATAGGATCGACAAGATCTTTTCCCGGAGTTGGGCGAGTCCAGAACTAGAGGGCATAGGGTTAGGGCGAGTGGGGAGAACTTTAAAAGGAACCTAAGGGGCAACATTTTCACACAGAAGGTGCTGCATGTATGGAATGAGCTGCCAGAGGAAGTGGTGGAGGCTAGTACAATTGCAACATTTAAAAGGCACCTGGATGGATATATGAATAGGATTGGTTTGGAGGGATATAGGCCAATTGCTGGCGAATGGGAAAAGATTAGGTTAGGATATCTAGTCTGCATGGACAAGTTGGACCGAGGGGTCTGTTTCCATGCTGCACATCTCTTATCACTCCATGTTGACTAGAAATTTAACTGGATTCACCGTATTAATTTGATGGCTACAAGAGTAGGGCAGAGGTTCAGAATACTGCAGCAAGTAATGCATCTGATTCCCCGAAGACTGTCTTCCACTTCCAGTGGACAAGGCAGGAATGTGATGGAATATGCCCCACAGGTATGGATGAGTATACTTTCAACAGCACCTAAGAAGCTTGACACCATCCAAGGCAAAGCAACTCACTTGATTCACATACATTCCTTCTCTCTACCATTGATGCTCAGCAGCAGTTATGTGTATCATCTACAAGTAGAAATCCATCAAGGCTTGATTAAACAACTTCCAGCAATTGGCAACAATTCCCTTGCAAGTCACTTACCATCCTGAGGTTGGAAATATTTCACAGTTCCTGCCATGTCACTGGGTCAAAATCCTAAAATTTCCATCCTAATGGCATTGTGGATCTACCTTCAGGACATGGATTTGCAGTGGGTTCAAGAAGGCAGGTTACCACCACCTTCTCAAAGGCAACCAGAGATGGGCAATAAATGCTAACTTAACCAATGACATCCATTTCAGTGAATTAAAAATAAAAATTGCAGTCCAACAACCAACTCGTAGGAAAGAGGCTTGGGTTAATCCGGTCAGTATGTGGGGCGATTGGGAGCTGGGTGGTCGATGACCAGCCTGGTGGAAGGTGGGCCTGGGGAGGGTTGGTCAGTATGCAGGACAGCCAGAGACCGGAAGGCTGACGACTGTCCTGCAGGAAGGCTAACCAAGGATGATCAGCATGTTGTGCGGACGGGTGTTGGGTATCTTAAAGCTGTATTGGGTCTGTGCTATATGCACTGTTTCTCATTTGATTGCATTGTCTTGTCTGTGTTTGTTACTGTTATCTTCGATGAATAGAAGTGGGGTTTGAGGTTTGTCCTCATCTCCCTGAAAACTGGTTGAATGGTGAGGTTTGGGGTATGGTTTTGCTGCCATTTCCCCTGTATATTAGTGTTTTTTTTTAATGAACTGCTGCTTTCTGTTTATTGTCAACTATTTTGTACTGTTTAATAAAATATTTTTTTTTTTTAAAATTGCCTTCTATAATCTTATCATTGGTGTCACTTCCCTCTCTCGTCTGGAATTGGAAAAATTCATTGCCCTCTCTTCCGATTTCGCTTCTAATTTCCACCCCGCCTACGCTTTCACATGGTCTATCTCTAGCCCCTCCCGCGAGGAGGTTGAGCAATTCATCAACTTCACCAACACATTCCACCCTGACCTTAAATTTACCTGGACCATCTCTGACACCTGGACCTCTCCTGGACCTCTCCATCTCCATTAATGACGACTGACTTGACACCACCGACATTTTTTACAAACCCACTGACTCCCACAGCTACCTGGATTACACTTCTTCCCACCCTATCTCTTGCAAAAATGCCATCCCGTATTCCCAATTCCTCCGCCTCCGCCATATCTGCTCCCAGGAGGACCAGTTCCACCACAGAACACGTCAGATGGCCTCCTTCTTTCGAGGCCGCAATTTTCCTTCCCACATGGTTAAAGATGCCTTCCAATGTATCTCGTCCACATCCTGCACCTCCGCCCTCAGACCCCACCCCTCCAACCGTAACAAGGACAGAATGCCCCTGGTGCTCACCTTCCACCCTATCAACCTTCGCATAAACCAAATCATCTGCCGACATTTCCGCCACCTCCAAAAAGACCCCACCACCAGGGATCTATTTCCCTCCCCACCCCTTTCCGCCTTCTTCAAAGACCGTTCCCTTTGTGACTACCTGGTCAGGTCCGCGTGCCCCTACAACCCACCCTCCCATCCTGGCACCTTCCCCTGCCACCACAGGAATTGCAAAACCCTGTGCCCACACCTCCTCCCTCACTTCCATCCAAGGCCCTAAAGGAGCCTTCCAGATCCATCAATGTTTTACCTGCGCATCCACCAATATCATTTATTGTATCTGTTGCTCCCGATGCGGTCTCCTCTACATTGTGAAGACTGGAAGCCTCCTAGCAGAGCGCTTTTTGGGAACATCTCCGGGACACCTGCACCAATCAACCACACCGCCTTATGGCCCAACATTTCAACTCCCCCTCCCACTCTGCCGAGGACATGGAGGTCCTGGGCCTCCTTCACCGGCGCTCCCTCACCACCAGACGCCTGGAGGAAGAACGCTTAGTCTTCCGCCTCGGAACACTTCAACCCCAGGGCATCAATGTGGACTTCAACAGTTTCCTCATTTCCCCTTCCCCCACCTCACCCTAGTTCTAAACTTCCAGCTCAGTAACTGTCCCCATGACTTGTCCTACCTGTCTATCTTCTTTTCCACCTATCCACTCCACCCTCCTCCTTGACCTATCACCTTCATCCTCTCCCCCAGTCACCTATTGTACTCTATGCTACTTTCTCCCCACCCCCACCCTCCTCTAGCTTATCTCTCCACCCTTCAGGCTCTCTGCCTTTATTCCTGATGAAGGGCTTTTGCCCGAAACGTCGATTTTACTGCTCCTCTGATGCTGCCTGAACTGCTGTGCTCTTCCAGCACCATTAAGCCAGAATCTGGTTTCCAGTAGCTGCAGTCATTGTTTTTATCATGCAAAGGGTATGTTGATCATATAATTAAGCCTCTGCAAAAGTTTTGGATATGCAACCATTAACATTCCTTAAGCCAAAAAAAGGCTGGGTACCTCATCCTCCAATGTCGAACATTTCTGTTGACATGCATTTAATTTCATGGCAAAAAGGGCCAGTAATTTTGAGTAACCAACTCGGAAGCAGGTCATCCTAGATTCTGTTTAATAAGAAAAAAATGATTAATAATCTTGTGATAGGAGTAAAAAAAATTGAAATAGAAAAGGGATAGAAATAGCCCAATCCTAAACTTAGTCCCAAACCTAAACTAAGTAACCTGTGGAAGAACGAGAGGTGATTTTGCTGCAATAGGCAAGTTCATTGAAAGAAAGGATTGTGAATAGGCAATGGTTAATATTAAAGAACAATTGCAAGTATTTGCAGTAAATATGCATTAATTTCAGATAAAAGACAAACAGGTCAAGTGACTTAACTGTTACCACATGTTGGTGAACCCCTCTGTTAATTAAACTAAGCATCCAGAAAAGCTCATGTGACCTCATAATCTATTAAAACATGAGTGAGGGAGCTCCCAAATTCCAGTATTTAAAGAAAATAATATCAATTTATTCTTTAACTCTAAAAGTGAATATTAAACAACAACTATTTACACCTCTAAACTCCGCCTTTCTCTTCACTACTTATTATCTGCCTCCAACTCTATAACAATATGCTGTTCCAAAAAAACACTTATTAAAGTTACATCAACTTACTTTCAAAACCACACAGCTGCTGTAATCTCCGGTGTCTTTCTTCTTTCGACTGAAGATCTCCCTGGTTCATCTTTTTATGGTGAATATGTTTCATGTGAAAAGGCACCTTTGATGGAGAATGTTTCAATGTCTTGGATCTCTCTCAATGGCAGCTACTCTGTCTGACTTTCAAAATGTCCACCTTTTTTATATCCTCAACACTGGATCGTCACATTTGTTTGATGTCGGCTAAACAATAAATTCAAACTTGATTGCGTTTTAGTATCCTGGGGCATAATTTAAACTGGTTAAATACGAATTGTTGTCAAAACAGCAACCAACTCAGGTATCCATTTCATAGCTAAATGTTACATATTTTCAAATTTACAGTACACTCTGAGACTGTTATCTAGTCATGACACAGGTGCTTGTAAGCTCTCAGTGTAGAACAGCATTCCCTCTCTCTTAAAGGTACAGTATATGCCTTTAACTTCATAACACAGCCTTAAAGAAAAAGGTTAATGAAGGATAGTTTTTGATCCAAATAGGAAACGTATGAAGTTGCTCGATAAGGTAGCAAGCCTAAGGAATGCAAGCAGTTTATAGTTTGGCAAAGGAGAACCAAGAGTTTGACTAAGAGGAAAAAAACAGAATGAAAATAAACTTACAAGGGACGTAAAAGCAACTAAAAGCACTTATATCAGTCTGTGAGAAGAGAAAGTTTGGTGAAGACAAATGGAGGCTCCTTAGACTGAAGTGGAATAATTAATAATGGAGAAGAAGAATATGGAAGAACACTTAAGTAACTTCATATCTTCTGTCTTCACCAACGAAAACTTCTGTCAAAAGGATTGGGACTCTGTGGAATTCACTATCCTAGAGTGTGATAGTGAACATGAGGACACTGAATAAATTCAACGAGAAGACACATTTTTAATTATAAATGAGTTTAAAAGTAATAAGGAGCAGGCAGGAAAGTGAAGTTGAGGTTGAGATGAGATCAGCCATAATGGTATTAAATGGTGGTAGAGGCTCAAGGGGCTGAAATGCCTACTCCTGCTCCTAGTTCTTATGTTCTTAAAAGACAAAAGTTTCCAGCAGGGCAGGGCAAGGGAAGAAGGGCCTTTTGTTAAGGAGGAATTGAAGGAAATGAGTATTAGTTAAAACAAAACTGCTGTTGAAATTAATGGGACTGAAAGCTAAATCAAGTAAAATAGAAAGTTACAGTGCAACTGGTGTATTCTAGAATGCAACTGATAATTTAGCAGAGAAGAGAAAAGCATCAGTCATGGGACCTGTACTGGAACTTGCAGAAATATATAATGGAAAATACAAGTGTGTCCTTAATAGTCCAACTAAAAGGTTCTAAGAGGAACCACGCAGTTAGAAACAGGAGATGCAAAAAAAAAATGGTCAGCACAAAAGGACTACTGTCCCACAAAGTAGTGTGTAACATAAAAAGAAATCTGCCATTAGCCCCAGCACTGGAACTCAATATTGCATTTTAATTCAATTATTAAGACAAACAGATCCCCCCACCCCCCATCCATGACTGCTATCTCCAAAAACAAGGGCAAGTAAACATGAGCTTATCCCTCTGCACCATCTCTCTTGATTTAAAATTGATTTGAGAAAGGAATTAAAGAATTCAGAAATGATGTGAGCTCTCCTCTTCAAATTTAATTTAATTTAAAAACAAACTCTAATTGTGCGAAGCTCCATTTGTTCCCGAAATAGATGATGGCAAACATCCAATTTGAACTCAGAATTTGGAAACTGTTATAAGGAAAAACAAAATAAATAAAAGCAGTTTGAAAAATATCTCTGTCCACATGCTGCATTGTTGTTTAACGTTGGTCTTGGAAACAATAGGCTTCTAAGTCAATTGGAATGTTTCAGCAAAGTCAAAGAAGAGGCAATAAAAACATTTGGAAAGATATTTTGAAATTCATGGGAGATTTCAGGAGTTTATTCAAACGAAGTACACAGATTTCTGACATCACGTCACTTGGTGAGTTGAGTGCCATCCCTTCTCAGATCAGCAGAATGAACTCTTTCTGGTGACAGCTCTTTTAAAATTTCACTTTCTTTATTGCTAAGTGTGTGCTTCAGGACATTAATAAATTTACAAGCTATCAAATCAGAGCTAAAGGATTTATTTTTCAAAGGCTTAGCCTTGACTAGTCAGGCTATCGAAGTGTTTCAGAATGGGAAATCTTAAGCTTACTGCAATCACCTATGGCTCTTTTTGCAAGGTTTGTGAAGATTTGTGGCTCCACATTGAAAGCATGATTTAAAGCTACCAAGCTTAGATGTAATTATTTCTGAAATTGGGTTTGATAAAATAATTTGATAGAAATTGCTATTTAAAGCACTCATTAGAAAATTTATATAAAGATTACAGGGCAGCATAGTGATCCATGGACAATCTTTTGATCAGCTTGGGAACAATTAAAGAACACATTAGGGCTTTAATACATTTTCTTGAGCTGCTTGAAGCAGGTGGTTTTAAAACCAGCCAGGAAAACTTCAGCGAGGGAAACAGAAAGTTCAGCATTCAGGCAATGTGATATCAAAGGGGATACAGCAACTTCCCCACAGCAGGAAGGATGTGTTCGAGAGCATGCCAGGGCTTTTAGATGTGTGAAAGGCAAGACAGGTTATAGAACTGTTTAACTATTGCAGATCCTTTGTGGGTTGAATTAGTTGTAGTTACTTAAAGTTAAATTTTCAGCCAAATTGTTGGTAATAATAAAAGCGAATGAGAAACTGAGACACATTGACAGGCTGGCTAATGTTTGAAGAATGACACCTCTCTTAATTCTTCATTTCTGGAAAGTTGCCAGAAAAAAAAATTGCACACAAATGAAGTACTGTATTAACATACATCCTTGTCAGAAACAATGATCTTTTAAAATAATTTGAATTTTCAAAGGGGACCCATTAGTTATTTGAATCTGGAATATTTTGAAATGTGAAATGTCTAAAGGAATTCAGCAAGTTACTTGTGGAAATCTGAGATACCCAAGTGTGAAGAATGAACATTCAAAAGAAGTTAGCACCTAAAATCAAATAGTATTTGATTTCTGTTAAGGAACATTGTAAACAAAAACGCTTATTGAACAGTAGAAATCAAAGACTCATTAATGATATAGAATAATAATAAGATAGCTTAGTTCGAAAATGAAACAAAATATGTCTTGTGTGTAACTTACGTGAATATTGTCAGAGATTGATACAAATTATTGTGAAAGGAATGTGCAAATGAGACAACTATGCAGAATAAAGGTTGCATGAAAAAAATTAATACTTGCTTCCTAAATTCAAGAAATGTAGGATTCAGTTGAATATAGTTTAAGGAAGAGAACCCCCATATGTCACTAGTCTAAAATCCATGTATTACATATGGAGAGGCGATGGCATAGCGGTATTATTGCTGGACTGTTAATTCAGAGATCCAGATAATGCTCTGGGGACCCGGGTTTGAGTCCCAGCACAGCAGATTGTGGAATTTGAATTCAATAAATACATCGAATTAAGAATCTAACGATGACCATGAATCCATTGTCGATTTTCAGGAAAACCCATCTGGTTCACTCATGTCCTTTAGGGGAGGAAACTGCCATCCTTACCTGGTCAGGGCCTACACATGACTCCTGACCCCCAGCAATGTGGTTGACTGCCCTCTGGGCAATTAGGGATGGGTAATAAATGCTGCCTCACAAGTGACACTCTCATTCTGGGAATGGATATATTAAAAAAAGACATAAAATTCTGGAGTCAGAAGTAATTTTAATATCAGGGTAAGCAATGTTAGCATTTTGGAGAAATTTAGATTTTGCACAGTTTCCAGGAGAATTTAGATGGAAAACTGCAGGTTATTAAATGCTAAAAGAGTTTAAGCTTTCAATTTTGAGGGTACCCATATAAGATGATAACAGTTCATAGGATTGAAACTGGAAAGAAACAGTGAAGCAGAACTTAAATATTTGATGTAAAGGGTGAACTTCTCTGAACTGAATCTGTAAATGGATGGTGCTGGGAAGAAAGCTGTAGTATTCCTTTTCAGTGTGGTGTTATTACCAAACTCTTGGAGGGGGGTGGGGTTGATGTTACTCAATTAGTCACAGTTCCAGCTGGGATACCCCAAATCAATTGAGCTGCCAGATGCGGATGGATGAACTGGCTGCACCTGGTCATCCACTTAGCCCTTTGGCTGTCTGCAACAAAAATGATTTAAAAAGGACATTCTTTCCTTGGGATATTTACCTTTCAGATAAAAATGACTTTGTGTCATACAGGGAATCAGTTTAAGCAGACTGTCTTGAATCATGAAGAGTCTATCATATTGCTAAACATGAAAAGTGATAACACAAACATACACAGATTAGAAGGAAAAGGTGAGTCTAGAAACATAGAAGTGAAAAAGATGCAGATCAGTTCTTGAATTGTTCACAAAGAGCAGATATAAAGACATTGTAGCTGTTATTTGATGGCACCAGTGGTGATGACATTGGCAGTTGTGCAGTCGATTGAGATTCTTGGTTCTTGAAGTTCTGTCATTCTGACATCTTTCAATAATAGCTGAGTTCCAGCATTCAGTGTGATAAAGATTTTCCCTTTGCTTTTATCGGAAGTGGTTCAAAAAACTATTTTCGAAGCATTGGCCCTTGCAGCATTCTAACTGTATACCTGGACTTCCAGCCAATAATACAGACTAGTGTTGCAGTTTATTTTTTCAACCTCTTTGTATTTTCTTGAAGGGTAAAACAGACATGTCTGCAAAGTGGCTCTGCAGAGAAGGCAAGGAGAGCCAGCCCTTCATTTGAAATCTTTCCCATTTAGCACAATGGTAGTGCCAGGAAACATAATGTAAGGTAGCCTCAGTGTACAGACAAGACCTTGTCTCCACAGAGATTATGTGATAATCACTCCTAACGCATACAGTCATGGATCAATGCAACTGTGACAAAGAGACTGGCGAGAACAAGATCATGTAGATTTATTCTTCATTGGTTCCCTCAACACCTGTCACAGATGCAGTCTAGCAAGACGCCTTTAAGAATGCGGACAAGTATCAGTAATGGTGCTCTGAGACACTCTTGATTAGATTACTAGATTAGGTTAGATTACTTACAGTTTGGAAACAGGCCCTTTGGCCTAACAAGTCCACACTGACCCGCTGAAGCGCAACCCACCAGACCCATTCCCCTACATTTCCCCTATTGGGAGAGGTTGCATAAGCTGGTTTCCCTGGAGGTTGGAGGCTGAGAGGTGACCTTATAGAGGTTTGCAAAATCATGAGGGGCATTGATAGGATAAACAGACATGGTCTTTTTCCTGGGGTTGGGAGTCCAGAACTCGAGGGCATAGGTTTAGGGTGAGAGGGGAAAGATATAAAAGGGACCTAAGGGGCAACACTTTTCACACAGAGTGTATGGAATGAGCTGCCAGAGGAAGTGGTGGAGGCAGATACAGTGACAGCATTTAAAAGGCATCTGGATGGGTATATGAATTGGAAGGGTTTAGAGGGATATGCGCCAAGTGCTGGCAAACGGGACTAGATTAGCTTAGGATATCTGGTTGGCATGGATGAGTTTGGCCGAAGGATCTTTTTCGGTGCTGTACATCTCTATGACTCTTTAGGTCAGATTAATGAGAATCCCAAGGCATCTTATACGTATATTTGGAGTTAGGAAAAGGGTTAGGATAGTTAGGGAAGGAGTAGATCCACTCAAGAACAATGGAGGGAAGTTAGGCATGGAGCCAGTGGGAGTGGCGATGCTCTTAATGAGTACTTTGCATCAGTATTCACCAAAAAAGACATGATTCATGCTAAGATTAGGGAGGGACATATTGATATTCTAGGTGTGTTGACATTAAGAAGGTGTTGATGTTGGGTGTCCAGAAAAACATTGTTAGTGAATTCTTCAGGCTCCTTGGAATCTATCCAGGATAATGAGGGAGACAAGGAAGGAGCCTGGGGCTTGACAGAGATCTTTGTATTTATTTAGAAGACTGGGAGAACAGCCAATTTTGTTTCTTTGTTTAAGAAGAGAAATGGAGATAATTCTGGAAATTATAGGCTGGTGTGCCTTGCATCAGTGATAGGGAAATTATTGGAGATTATACTTAGGGACAGGATTTACACATTTGGAAAAGTATAGTCTTATTAAGAGTAATCAGCACTGTTTTGCACAGGGTAGGTCTTGCCTCACAAATGTAATTAAGTTTTTGGAGTAAGTCGTAAAGATGATTGATAAAGCTAGGGTAGTGGATGGTGTCTACATGGTCTTTACTAAAGTATTTGACAAGGTACCTCATGGTAGGCTGGTTCAAAAGATTAAGTCACATCGGATTCACAGTGAGTTGGTAAGTTGAATAAAAAATTGGCTTGGTCTGAGAAGAAAGACCGTAATTGAGGAGGGATGCTTTTCTGTATGGAGGTCAGGGACTAGTGGTGTTCACAATGATTAGTGCTGGGACCTCATTACAGCTGCATAACACTTTAGTTAGGCAACATTTCAGTATCGTCTGGTCGCCACGTTATAGGAAGGATGTGGAAGCTTTGGACATGTTAGAAAAGAGGCTTACCAGGATGGTGCCAGAATTGCATCAGCTATAAAGAGGCTGGACAAATTGCAGTTGTTTCACGAGAGCATTGGAGGCTGAGGGATGACCTGATAGAAGTATATGTGAGGTATGATTAGGGTGGATAGTCAGAGTCTCTTTCCTAGGATGTAAATTCAAATACTTGGGTCACACAACACCAGGGTATTGTCCAACAGGTTTATTTGAAATCACAAGCTTTTGTAGTGTTGCCCTTCGTCAAGGGAGTGCCTGATGAAGGAGCAGTGCTCCAAAAGCTTGTGATTTCAAATAAACCTGTTGGACTATAACCTGGTGTCATGTGACTTCTGAACTTGTCCACCCGACATCACACATCTCACTTTAAGCATAGGCTTAAAGTGAGAGGGGTACAATTTGAAGGAGCTGTGCTAGGTAAGTATTTGACACAAAGGGTGGTAGGTATCTAGAACGTGCTGTCAGGAGAGGTGGTAGATTCAATAGAAACATTTAAAAGGCATTTAGACAGACACATGAACAGGTCGATATAGAGGGATATAGACCATGTGCAGGCAGATGGCATTAGTTTAGTATGGGAATATGGTCAGTGCGGAGAGGGTGGGCCAAAGTGTTTGTTTCTGTGCTGCATTGTTCTATGATGTTTGATGACCAAATATAAGTGCGTTATAAAAACAGTGTGAAAATACAATGCAAGGTATCTCCAATGCTGTATTTTGATGACGGACAGCCTGGGTTAATAATGCTACCTTATCTTACAAGTCTCTTGAAGCTGTAAATAGACTTAATGGATCTTGAAAGTTAGTTTGCTTTTATGGAAGCAGTCTTTCTTAGGATTGGAGCAGTTGTCTTTTTTAATAACAAGTCAACACATTCTAGAATAGATTGGTGAACAAGGAGCATCATCTTAAGTTGTCTTAAGTGCAGCAGATTCCCAGAGTTTGAGTGGTCCATGTTATATTTGGTCTCTTCCTACTAGACCTCCCTTATAACATGAAATACAGAAGAGCTCATTAAGCTGTGCATATGCCGATATTAATGCATTCAAGGAAAGATGATCAACTGCAAGAACATTGCAGTCCTGAGTGAAAGTAGATACAGCTCCAATAATGGGCACTTCACCACTCAACTTGCTTACTTTCTCTGATCTTCCGCTATTGTTCACTGATCTACACTGACTCCTGGGCCGCTAACATGATCTTCTCATCACAATGTCCAACTTTAAGGTGTTATCCTTCACCACCACAAAATCTACTTCACCATGTAAACTTCAAAATCTCTGTGCTTTGGGCTGCTTGCATATCCTCAGTTCTCACTGTTGGTTGACACCCTTTAAGCCACCTGGGCCTCATGTTTTAGGTGTCCTTCCATAAGCCTTACTGCCTGTTCACCTCTTTTCCTTTAAGATATTACCTGACCAAGCCTTTTAGTTAACTGTCCTATGTTGTATCATGCCAAATTTTATGAGATAATCAATTCTGTGAAGCATCATTGTATGTTTGACCATAGAGTGCTATGAAAATGCAAGCTCGTATTGTTATTGCCCACCAACACTTAATTTTGCTTTCTCTCATATGTCCTCTCATATGTCCTTTCTCTCATATGTCACTTCTCCTCTTTTTATCGTAATTCTGTAGCATTGATCATAGTCACTTTTTGTTTTGGAAGGGAGCACACTGAAAGGGATAAGTGTTTTTCAATTATCATCATTGTAACTAAATTACTCCATTTCCAGATCCATTGTATCTTTCCCCATTTTAATTAACCTTATTGTACACGATTCTTATAAAACTTGGCTTTATCCTCAGCTTGAGGAAGAGAACGCTTGATCTGTGTGTACAGACTGTCAGTTCTGTGTCAGCCTACTCAATTTCTCTTCCAGCAATATCGCTTGTAATAAACAGCTTGTCAATTTCACCTGATCTGGTTTGTGTGGTCTCTGCTTTATTGGGCTAATTCCGCCGACAGTTTGGTGTTAGTGGGCAGGCCCTTTTTGTCTCTCACCAGGGTAAATGAACCTGATATTCCAAATTTAGCCCAATTCAGACCTGGCAGCCAGCCCTGCCCCAGCGGGTCAGACCAGAGAAAGGCTGGACGCCTGTCGAGGGTGGCCACGATTCTGATCTAGCAACTGTGGCGAATTGGATTCAGCTATGTGACTTGGCCTGAGGAGAGTCTGGTAAGCAAATAAATTAATCACAAAATTTTAATTAATTGGCAGCTGGCTACTGCAACAATTCAGAATTGAGCAACCTTAGACTTGGCCTGGGGAGGTAGTTAGTTAGACTCCTAAATTCATTAACTAAATTTTAAAAGAAACAACAATTTGGCCCATGCATGATCCAACTTGAGCCAGGACTTGTGTCATGATCCTGATCCAGCCAGGAGAAAGATGGTCGGGCAGAGAAAGTATGGCAAGATACAAGGAAAGATTCACAGATAAATTTTCGCTTTAATACTAAGAAATCCACAGATCGTGGGAAATTGACAGGGGCTCTGCTGTCTTGTTTGTCTGTCTTGTGTTTGTCCTGTATTTGTCTCATCTGTTTGTGTTTTTGTCAGTGCTACAGTCTGTTCTCTATTCCCAGCTCGAACCACAGGTACATGAGGTTGTGAGACCCCAACCCTCGAGTGAAGGGCCGCCCCGGGGACAAGTTTCACTTGTCCTGCTGAGGCAGCAGTCCGCGGACACCGAATCTCTCAAGGAAGTAACAAGTGCCACGGTAACCACTTACGCTTGGAGTAAGGTAAGGAATACCCCATTTATACAGGTCACCAGCCAATATTGTTTGGGAGCAGAATAGGGAAGGTAGGGTCAGCGACCTTTTGCGGCCCGAATTTAAATAAGTTGAGGAAAGTTGTCAGCACCCTACAATCCTTAAATTAAAATCATGGAAGTCTGAAAACTCTGAAAACCAAAGGACCCCTCCCAGCCCCGTTTCCTCAGTACCCCACACTTACCTTGTTGTTGAGGAACTTGATCCTGGGGAGGTGGGATGAGGTGGCTGAATTACTAGCTTCCCAGCTTCACAGGGCAGCAGAGAGAGACTGGCTGGCAGCCTGTCAGAATTCATGTTAGTACTCAACAGGACCCTAGTGCCCGGATGCACTTATTCAATAACCTTGGAGAAACTTTGACTCTTTGTGTTTGGCCTTGCATGCACATTTGCTTGCTGGTGATTAAGTGTCTGTTTTAATCCCTACAGCTCATGATCCAGAGATGACTTGATTTATTTTGCATTTGGTGATCTACGATGGATTTTCTTTTAAAGAACCATTGGTGCTTATGAAATTAAAGTTCTGCATAAGTTTTATAAATAAGGTATTAATGCTCCCACCCTTCTCTGCTTGTTCTGCAGTCACTGAGGGCTTGTCTTGTCAATTTCAGTTGTTTCACCTGGCTGTGTTTGTTCAGTGTTTAAGTGTTTGTTAACTTTATGGAACGCGATTAAATGCTTGATTACCCTCTATTGCCTCAACTGTCAGTCACTCCCTGCTTGTGTCTTCTGTAAGCCCTCTCTCTGTTTACCCTCGAAAGCTGAAGCATAGCACTTAGTAATCAACCCAGGATGCCATGGGGGCGTGGGCATCCACCCTCTGCTGTGGGAGCTGGGAAACTCCAACCATGTAATGAGAATCGCCCAGGGCTGAAGATAAACAAGAATGCACAAAATGCATGATAAATACGTGAACAAGAATAAGGTAGGAGATACTCTTATTCCACCTGATTCATTGGCAGACACTGTGCTAAAAGACACAGGGTACAGCCGTTACGTTATCCCCTTCACAGGGGACTTTTACACCTGATCCCAAGAGAATTGGCCATATAGGGATCCATTAAATTTGATAAAATAGATTACTGGACCACAGCCATCACTACGGGGCATGGGGATCCCACATGGGACACACTGTCTACATGTGGCAGTATCTCGCGAAGACTTGGGACATTGACAAACACCATAGGCCCGCTAAGGTAAAAGATCGCTGCAAAAAAACCCCGCTGGCAGAGACCCCTATCACTCCGGATACTAACACCATCCTCACCAGCACCATTGCCTCCGCCACCTGTTTTTCTGTAATCAACCTCTGCTTAGCCTTTTTCTCCACCAGATTGTTCAGTGCGAGCTAGTACCTTTTCACTTTTATGGACAGTGGCTGCCAGGACACACAGACCCAGCTTCACCAGGGTTATATGGAGAACCCACTGCAGTACGCCATACCCTCTCCACTCTAAATCCCCCGTGCCACAGCACCCGCCTCCAATACACGGACGATGTGTTACTGGTCTCCACCCCTGTGGAATCATGTATGCAGGACACTGTCGCTTTGCTCTGCTGTCTGGCAAAAGGTGGACATAGACTCTCCATGGAGAAAATGCAACTCTGCCAATACACAGTACAGGCACTTGGGGTACGAATTCTCACATGGCCTCAGGGCACTATCTAGAAAGAGTCGCAGCCATCACTCAGCTTCCCCCACTAGCCACAAGAACTCACCTACAGGCTTCCCTGCGGATGGTGAATTATTGCAGGCACTGGATCCCAGACCACCATGCCACTGACGAGCCCCTACAGGAGGCAGCCTCACTAAAGCAACCAGTGAAAGTGACCTGGACACCAAAGATGAATGGGCATTTACTGAATTAAAACAGCGACTGGTCTGTGCTCCTGTCCTGGGGGCCCCAGACTAAACTCAGCCCTTCTACCTTTATGTTAATGAATCCGAGGGGTTTGCATCCCGCATCCTAACACAGCTCCATGGGATCTCCGGCACCCTGTTGCTTTTTACTCTGTACACTTACTGCCTGTTATATGGGGAATGATGGTAAGTTTGAGAGCTGTGGGAGCAGCCACGGTAACAGTAGGGAAGGCCACCCCCCCATTATGCTGGATCATCCATAGACTGTTCTGGTTCCCCAGTTGGTCTCCCTGCTGCTAAATTCAGCAGCAACCCACCATTTCACTGCCATCCGGAGAACTAACTATGAGGTCGCTTTACTGTCCAAAGCCAACCTGTCCTTACAGCGGCCCCTGCCCTGAACCCCGCCAACTATGTCCTGCAGGCCCCCAGAATAGCAAAGGCCCCAGTATTCCCTGATCCACATGGAGGCAGGGCGAGTTGCCCAACAGGCTGGTCCACCATAAGGAAAGGACAGTTGGGCCCACATTGGGGCCTTCTCTACAGCTACTAGTACACCCTGATGTGTCCATTCAGGCCGTCCTTCCAGTTCACAGCTTTCCGGGTCATCATCAGGATCAGCCATGGGCTTTTCCACCTAGGGGAGAGAGAATCCTTTTCAAATGAGTTTATCATGATATAGGTCCCAGGTCAGAACGGATGAATGGGCACTGATTGGGGTGTGGACAACATGGCCCTGACCTGGTCGTGTGTAGCACTAATACTCCTGCTAAGGGCCTGGACATAATCTAGCAGGGCCTCTTGTGTCAGAAGAAGGGCTGTATCTGTGGAGAGTTTCGGGCATCTGATCGCAGTGGGCATAGGTTGCCCATTAAGCACTTCAAAAGGGATGAGCCTAGTTGTGCGGTTTGCCTGTGCACGTATAGTATAGAGGGGAAGTGGCAAGGCATCTGGCCAGGTCAGTCCTGTTTCTGGGTAATCTTGGTCAGTGTGATCTTAAAGGTGCCATTCATCTGATCGACCATGCCTGATAACTGGGGTTAGTAGGGGATGTTGTGTTCACCATACTATCCCTAGTGCTTCGCTAATGCCAGTTGTAAGCCTAGTAGTGAAGTGAGTCCCTCTGTCTGTTTCTGTGCGACCAGGGACCCCAAATCTGGGGATGTCATCCTTTAGGAGGCATTTTACTACTGTCGTGTGTCATCCTTTCTTGTGGGAAATGCTTCCACCCATTTGGAGAACATGTCTATGATGACCAGGATGTACTTGTAACCCTGTTTTTGGGGCATGTGTGTGAAGTCAATCGGTAAGTGGCTGAAATGCCCCTCAGGAACTGGCAGGTGGTTATATTTGGCAACAGGCTTTCCTGCATTGTTCTGCAGGCAGATGAGGCACTGTGACAGCAGGGCTAAGGCAGCGGCAGTGAGTCCCGGTGCATACCAGGACTGCGTTACAGTTTGTATCATGCCCCTCTTGCCCGTGTAGCCATTGCCGTGGGCTGCTAGGGCCAGTGAGTAGGTGGGCTCTTGGGTAGAAAATTTCTTACATCTAAGATAATGTGGGAAAATGTGAACTTGCCTCCCTTGGCAAGAAGAATCAAAAAGCAGATTTTTATCGAAAGAGAACTTGCAGAACTTAGAGGCGCAAAGGGGTCTGGATGTCCTGGTACATGACTCACAAAACAGCATAGAGTCTCACCAGTTCATGCCAACCATAATCCCAAATTAAACTAGTACCACCTGCCTGTGCTTGGTCCAGATCCCTCCAATCATTTCTTCTTCATGTATATGTCTTGAAAATGTTGTCACTGTCCCCACATCCCCAACTTTTTCTGGCAGTTCATTCCATACACAAACCATTCTGTGTAAAACAATTGCCCCTCATGTTATTTTTAAAATATTTCTTCTCTCACCTTAAAAATATGCCCTCTAGTCTTGAAATGACAACATAGAACAAACAACAAAGAAAATTACAGCACAGGAACAGGCCCTTTGGCCCTCCAAGCCTCAGCCGATCCAGATAGTCTACCGAAACCTGTCACCTATTTCTAAGCATCTGTATTCCTCTGCTGATTGCCCATTCATATATCGTTCTGGATACATCTTAAATGATGCTATTGGGCCTGTCTCTACCACCTTCGCTGGCAACACGTTCCAGGACCCACCACCCTCGGTGTAAAGAACTTTCCATGCAACTCCCTTAAACTTTTCCCCTCTCACTTTGAACTCGTGACCCCTAGTAATTAAGTCCACCCTTCTTGCTATCCACCCTATCTATATCCCTCATGATTTTGTAGAGTTCAATCAGGTCCCACCTCAACCTCTGTCTTTCTAATGAAAATAATCCTAATCTACTCAACGTCCCCTCATTGTGAGCACCCTCCATACCAGGTAACGTCCTGAAGAACCTCCTCTGCACCCTCTCCAAAGCATCCACATCCTTCTGATAATGTGGCGACCAGAACTATATGCAGTAATACAAGTGTGGCCAATCCAAAATTTTATACAACTTTAGCATGACCTACCTACTCCTGTACTCAATACCCCATCCAATGAAGGAAAGCATGCCGTATGCCTTCTTGACCACTCTGTTGACCTGCGTTGCTACTTTCAGGGAACAATAGACTTGAACACCCAGATCTCTCTGTGCATCAGTTTTTCCCAGAGCTTTTCCATTTCCATAGTTCGCTCTTGACTTGATCTTTCAAAATGCATCACCTCACATTTGCCCGGATTGAACTCCATCTTCCATTTCTCCATCCAACTCTCCAATCTATCTCTATTCTGCTGTATTGTCTGACAGTCCCCTTCACTATCTGCTACTCCACCAATCTTTGTATCATCTGCAAACTTGCTAATCACTTATACCTTCCTCCAACTCATTCATATTTATCTCACAAACAACAATGGTCCCAACACAGACCCCTGTGGAACACTACTGGTTGCAGTTCTCCATTTTGAGAAACTCCCTTCCACAAATACTCTGTCTCCTGTTGCCCAGCCAGTTGTTTACCAATCTAGCAAGGACACCCTGGACCCCATAGAACATAGAACAATACAGCACAGTACTGGCCCTTCCCTCAACCAAGTCTCAGTAATAGCAATAACATCATACTCACAGGTACTAATCAAAGCCCTAAGTTCATTTGCCTTACCTACTACACTTTTTGCATTAAAACAAATGTACCTCAGACCACCAGTCTCTTTGCGTTCATCATCTGCTCCCTGCCTACTTTGACCCTTAATCACGCTGACTTCATTATCTAGTTCCTTAGTGGCTTTAGTTACTACCTCCTTCCTGTCCACTAACCTCTTCATTTGGTTCCCATCACCCTGCCACATTAGTTTAAACCCTCCCCAACAGTGTTAGCAAAAGCACCCCTTATGACATTGGTTCTAGTCCGGCCCGGCCCTGGTATCGACCATTCAATTTCTAATAATTCTACCTCCCCAAAACCCGGTCCCAATGTCCCAAACATCTGAACATCTCCCTCCTGCAACATTTCTCAAGCCAGGCATCCATCCTATCTATTCTTTCATTTCTACTACATGGCATTGATAGCAATCCTGAGATTACTACCTCTGAGGTCCTACTTTTTAACTTGGCTCCTAACTCCCTAAATTCTATTTATAGGACCTCATCCCATTTTTTGCCTATATGCACCACTTCTCCCTTCAGAATGTTCTGCAGCTGATCTGAGACACTGACTCATGCATGTGGGAGGCTACATACCATTCCAGAGTCTCGTTTTCAACCACAGAACCGCTTATCTACTCCCCTTACAATTGAATTCCCTATGAATATACCCCTTCCACTCAAAAATGGCAAAAATAAAAAAAAGACACCTGCCATTCACATTATCTGTACCCCTCATGACTTTATAAACCTCTTAAAAAGTCACCTTTCCACCTCCTACGCTCCAGTGAAAAAAGACCCAGCCTATCCAATCTGTCCTTATAAGTCAAACCCTCCATTCCCAACATCTCTTCTGAAGCCTCTCTAGGATACTCCAGAAGAGGCCTCGGTAATATCCTGTACAATCTAAACATAACATCCCAACTCCTATACTCAGAGGTCTGAACAATGAAGACAAGTGTGCTAAATTCGTTTTTAACCACCCTATCAATGCTCAATGGTTAGCATTGCTGCCTCAGAGTGCCAGGGACCCAGGTTCAATTCTAGCCTTGGGCAATTCTCTGTGTGGAGTTTGCACATTCTCCCTGTGTTTGTGGGGGTTTTCTCTGGGTGCTCTGGTTTCCTCAAACAGTGTAAAGATGTGTGTTAGGTGGATTGGTCTTGCTAAATTGCCCATGGTGTTTAGGGATGTGCAAGTTATAGGGTAGGGGGATGAGTCCACGTGGGATGCTGTTTGGAGAGTTGGTGTGGACTTGTGCAGTTAAGTTGCCTCTTTCCACAATGTAGAGATTCTGTGCACATGTGATGCAAACTTCACTGAATTGTGCACTTGAACCCCTTGGTCTCTCAGTTCTACAGCACTACCCAGGCCCTACGTTTAATTTTTTAAGTCCTGCCTTTGTTTGTTTCATCAAAATATAATAAATATAATCAACATTTATCCAAATCAAACAAATTTAATGAGTGATTAAGAAGTCAAATGGGATATTGCAAAAAGAATTAAATGTACAAGGAAGGAGGTTATGTTTCAGTTATACAGGATATTGGTGCGATCACATCAGGAGTATTATGCACAATTTTGGTCTCCCTTATTTAGAAAAAGGACATAAATATATTAACAGTTAAGAGAAGGTTCACTCGATAAATGCCTGGGATGGGAAATGTGGTTATTTTATGAAGAAAGGCTGAACAGGCTGGACCTGTGTCCTTTGAGGCTTAGAAGAATGAGAGGTGATGTTATTGAGATGTACAAGATTCTGAAAGACTTGACAGGGTGGATGCTGAAAAGGTGTTTCCTCTTGTGGGAGAGACTAGAACTAGGGAACAGCTCTAAAAATAAAGGAACCTTTCATTTAAGATAGGGGTGAGGAGAAATGTTTCTCCTAAGAGATTCAGGAATTTTAGGAAATCTCTTTCCACAGAGAACAGCGGAGGTGATGTTATTAAATATTTTCATGGTTGGGGTAGGTAGATCCTTGACCAACAAGGGAGAAAATGGTTACCAGAGGTAAGAAGGAGCATGGAGTTCAGACTGAAATCTCAACAGCCATGATCTCATTGAATGGTGAAGAAGGTTAGACTGGCCAAATGGCCTACTCCCGTTCATACACACCAGTTGGATGATACTGCCTCTCCATTTTGCTCTCCCAAGTGTGTCACTTCAAATTGTAATACTTTTCCTTGTTCTTTCAAGGGGTGTGGGTGTTGCTGAAGTCCTTAATTATCCTCAAATTGAGTGGCTAGCTAGGCCACTTCAGGGGAATGAAGAGATATCCATATTACAGTCAGAGTCCTACAGCACGGAGACTGGCCCTGTGGCCCAAACTGGTCCATGCTGACTATGCTAACCCCATTTTCCTGCACTTGGCCCGTACCCTTCTACACCTTTCATATCCATGTATCTGTCCAAATGCCTTTTAAATGTTGTTAATGTACCCGCCTCAACCACGTCCGCTGGCAGCTCATTCCATATGCGTACCATCCTCTGTATAAAAAAAGTTGGCCCTCAGGTTCCCTTTTATTCTTTCCCCTCTAACCTTAAACTGATGCCCTCTAGTCCTTGATTCCCCAATCCTGGGAAAAAGACTGAGTGCATTCACCCTACCCATGCCATTATGATCTTAAACACTTCTATAAGGTCCCCCCTCAGTCTCCTACGCTCTAAAGAAAGTAGTCCTAGTTTGTCCAACCTCTCCCTACAACTCAGACCATTGAGTACTGGCAACATCCTTGTAAATGTCTTCTGACTCTTTCCAGTTTAATTACATCCCTCCTATAGCAAGGTGATCAAAAGTGAATACAATATTCCAAATGTGGCCTCACTAACATCCTGTATAACTGCAACATAACTTCCCAACTTCAATACCCAATGCTCCAACTGAGGAAGGCCAGTGTGCCAAAAGTCTTATTCACTGCCCTGTCTACTTGGGACTCCAGTTTCAGAGAACCGTGCACCTGAACTCCAAGGTCCCTCTGCTCCACTATACTCCTTGAGACCCTACCATTCACCATGAAACTTCTACCTTGATTTGACTTTCCAAAATACAAGACCTCACACTTGTCTATATTAAACTCCATTTGACATTTCTTGGCCCACTTCCCTAGCTGATCAAGATCCTGCTGCAATTTCTGACAACCTTCCTTGCTATTTTAGTGTTAACTGATTAGTGTTACTAATCATGTCTTATACATTCTCATCTAAATCATTGATATAGATAACAACAGCACTGGGCCCAGCACCGACCCCTGAGGCGCTCCACTAGTCACAGGCCTCCAGTCCAACAAGCATTCATCAATTGTTACCCTCTGCTTCCTGTCTTCAAGCCAAATGTAAATCTAATTTGCCAGCTCTCCTGGATTCCATGTGATTCCTTCCGGAGAACCTGATCAAAGGCCTTACTGAAATCCATATAGACGACGCCTAGTTCTCTGCCGTCATCAAAGAACTCGAAAAAATTTGCGAGGCATGATCTCCCACTCAGAAGGCCATGCTGACTAATCAAACTCTGTCTTTCCAAATGAATTTATTTCTTATCTCTCAGAGTCTTCTCAAGTAACTTACTCACCACAGAGGTGAAGCTTATTGATCTATAATATCCAGATTTTTCTTTGCAGCCCTTCTTGAATAAGGGCACAACATTCGCTCCCCTCCAGTCTTCTGGGGCCTCACTTGTGACAAACAATGATGCAAAAATATCAACCAGGGCTTCCACAATTTCTTCTCTAGCCTCTTGCAGTGTTCTTGGATGTATCCAGGACAAAGCAAATTGCTTGATTGGCACCACATCTACAAACATTCAATCCCTCCACTACCGATACTCAGTAGCAGCAGTGTGTACTATCTACAAGACGCACTGCAGAAATTCACGAAAGATCCTTAGACAGCACTTTCCAAACCCATGACCACTTATACCTAAAGAACAAGGGCAGAGGTACTTGGAAACACCACCAATTGCAAGTTCCCCTCCAAGCCACTCACCACCCTGACTTGGAAATATACCACCATTCTGTCAGTTATTGGATCAAATTCCTGGAATGTCCTCTTGGCATTGTGGGTCAACCCACAGCAAATGGACTGCAGTGATTCAAGAAGGCAGCTCTCCACCACCTTCTCAAGGGCAAATAGGCATGGGCTATCAATGCTGGCCAGCCAGCGACGCCCTAGTCCCACAAATGAATAAATAAAAACACTGATTTGTTTCAATCAATTGGTTCTTCAATATGTATTGAATTTCCCTTTTTAATTTTGGAGAAAGTGAAGACTGCAGTTGCTGGAGAATCAGAGCTGAAAAGTGTGGCACTGGAAAAGCACAGCAGGTCAGGCAGAGTCCAAGGAGCAGGAGAGTCGACATTCCGTGCACAAGCCCTTCATCACTTTAGCTTAACCCTTTGGGCCTAACCAATAAGATCTTTGTTTTATCAGGTCCAAGTGACGTCTATTGATGTTATGTTTGGAAAGTGAGGTATATCCAAGTGTATCTTTGCAAACTTCTTTGTTTTTTTTGAGCAATTATAATATCTCTCTGATCTCTCTCCAGTTATGAAAATAGTGTCTCAATTTTCTGAACAATTTTCTGAATTTGTTATTCCAACCGTAAAAAAATTGATTTGAGGAATTATCAATTCTCTTTGGCCCTCATCTTTTTTCTCATATCCTCCTCTGCTATATTTACAACTTGACAAACCTATACATTCTCATTGTCTTCATAATAGTACTGTTTTAACATTTTCAAATGATACAATCAGTTATTTTTCCTATCATTAGGAGTATCAATTAAATATGTCACCTTACTAACCCTTTTAACTTTGTCGAGACTACTAAACTTTGTTTTCAGTGGTTCACTTTGTAAAGACAATAATACTAAAACTTCATCTCCTGCTATAAAATTTCTGGCTGTTACATGTTTACCTGCACACTCTTTTTCACTTTGTTCTGGAACGTTATTAAGTGTTCTTGTGCAACTCTACATGCTCCTTTAATCTTATGAAAAATGTGGCCACATACTAGAACATTGAAGACGTATTTTCTTGGCTTGGCAATTTATCTCCAATCAGTTTTAATTGTCCTCTTATTTCATGGCTGTAAATTCATTCAAATGGCCTGAAGACAGTGGATTAATTTGAAGAATCTGGTTGCAAATAAGAAAAAAATCTAATACTTTGTCTTAACCTTTGCATACTCATAACAATAAGCTTTAATCAAGGATTTGAGAATTTGGTGATACTTCTCCAAAGCACTTTGATGTGCAGTAGATTTAAATTGTTTAATCTCTAAACTGTTTGTGATATTTTGAAAAAGTTGTGAAAATCATAATGAGTGATAAAGTGCCTGACCTTTTCAAATACCATTTTAACTTTGATTGTTCTGAATGAATAGCTTCTGGAAATCGAGTAGGCATATAGATGGTGGCAAAGATATGTTCATTTGTACCTTCTGTTTTAAGTTGTAGTCCTCCTCAGCCCATGAGTATAGGTAGTTCTCCAATCATGTATTGGTTGCATTTCTGTGTGACACATGTTATAGAAAATCACACAACAGAAATGACGAGACCTATGGCAAATACAAGGTTGGGGTGAATCACCAAAAATATCAGTAAAAATCAAGTAGTTAGCCTCACAAAAGCAATTGTACAGTCAAAGTAAATTTTAAAACATGTATTTTAATGAAATAATACAGTAGGTTTAACACTTTAACACTAAAATCACTGACTACAGCACTGTACCATTCACGACGCCCTTCACCAGAAAGCGCGCAAACCAACTGACCACATGCCGCCAACGCAGAATCCATGCACCGCGGCACCTCGTGTCAGGGATGGAATTCAGGATCTGCTCTTTGAGCTATAACTGGGGACATCATACCAAACATTCCACCTGGATTATCTTCAACTATCAGGAAAGTTTCAGCTGTCTATTCACTTGCTTATAGTGTGACATCAACACTTACTGATGGATTTTGTTTGCCCTGAGAGACTTTTTCTGCTCTTATCTACCTGTCAACATTGTTTTGTTTAACTCTTTCAAACTCAGTATAAGTTTTCTTGGCTGTTTCTGTAAGTTCCTAACCCTCTGCCTCTATGCTTCTGGAGTCCATTCATATGTGTGTAAAATGGCCCTTTTCACCTTACCAGAATCCTCAGAATATTCTGCTGACAGAGATGCATAAATTTCTTGTGCTTTTTCAGTTAATTTACTTTGCATACTCCAATCTGCTTTTGCCGTCTCATTTATGTTGCTATATATATCCTTCTATATCCTTCTCTTCAAAGCCTACACTACCTTAAACATATCGTGACTGATTATGATTAGAACCTTCCTCTTTCACATTTTCCCAAACCTCTGCTTCAGCTTAAGCTGTAACATTTTCAAATTAAATTCCACATCTCTCTTTCTGACCTTTTTGCATTTCTTCCCTTTCTCTCTTTCTTCCCTTTGGAATTCCAGTTATTTTAAGTTCCAACTTCCTTAAGCAATCCATTCTTTCCCTCCCTTTGGAGTTCCATCTCCAATTCTTTTCCTTAGGCCATACCTTCCAAACCCATAACAACCATCCAGAAGAACAATGGTGCCACATGAGCGGAAATACCACCACTTGCAAAATCCTCCAATTCACTCACCAGTCTGGTTTGGAAATATATTGCCATCCCGTCACTGTCAAAATCCTGTAACTTCCTCACTAATTACACTGAGAATGTACTTACAGCTTATTTACTGCAGAGTTCAAGAAGGTAGCTCACAATTGGCTTTCCAAGGGCAAATAGTGATGCACAAGAAATACTAGTCTGGCAACTCTACCCACTTGATATGAATGAACAAAAAAAAGATGTTTTAGTGTCATGGAGTCATACAGCACAGAAACAAACCCTTCACTCCAACTCGTCCGTGCCGACCAGACATCCTAACCCAATCTAGTCCCATTTGCCAACAATTGGCCCATATCCCTTTAAACTCTTCCAAATCATGTACCCATCCAGGTGCCTTTTAATGATGTAATAGTACAAGCTTCCACCACTTCCTCTGGCAGCTCATTCCTTACACTTTCCACCCGCTGTGTGTAACGGTTAACCATCAGATCCTTTTCATATCTTTCACCAAACACCTTAAACCTAAGCCTTCTTGTTTTGGACTCCTCTATTATGGGAAAAGGACCTGGCTACTCACCATATCCAGGGCCCTCTGATTTTATAAACCTCTGTATGGCTCGTTAAAGGAATTTTTCCATGATGAAAATCCCTGATTACCTTTGTGGTCTTGACTAATGAGCTGATTTTGTGAGAGCCAGTACACAGCTCCAAATTTTATTTGAAGTGTGGTTCTAAAAGTAATAGCTTGTGGAGTATGCTAAATAAGGGTATTTTTCTCACTGCATCAGTTTTTACATGTTTCATAACATGTAAAAATTAATCAGACTTGAGCCATCCACAGCTTTCCAAACATTTTTTTTATTTACATTTCCAAGAGACAAATGGTGTGTTAGGTTTTGTGACAGAAAGTTTGGGCTACCAGACTGCAGTAATCTTACAATTGTACCTAGATGAAATCACCATTGGAGTAATATGTGTAGTTTGGGTCCCTTTACCAAAGGAAGGACAAACTCACTCTAGAGGAGTGAATGGTTTTTCCAAAGAGGGAACGTATAGACCTACATTCGTTGGAATTTAGAAGAATTAAATGAGAAGCATTCTACTTGAAACAAAACATTCTTGAGGGGTTTGGCAGAGTTAAAGCAAAGGAACATTCCCCTTGGCTGAGGAACTTAGAACACAGTCTTACAATCTCAGAATAAGTCAATAATAAATCAGTAATTTTGGACAGGGTGAGAAGAAATTTGCTGAAAAGAGTTGTGTATCTTGGAATTTTCTAAAACTGAGAATGGTGGATGTTCAAAACAGATGTCAGCAGATTTTTAGCCACTAAAGAAATTAGACGTTAAAGGGGTTAGTGCAGAGGGGCATACTTACAGGTTCTCCCAAATGCTGGAGCAGGCTCTCAGGGCTGATGGCATGCTCCAGAACCCATTTGTGGGGATTGTAATGAGGCCAGCCAGGTGGACCTCATAGAATCTGAGTTCCCTGTTTGGAACTGTTATCCTGGTCCAATCAGATATAAACAGGAATATCAGAGGTTCTGTTCATTCTGAGAGCTTGCTCTGAGCTAGCTGGTCACTGCCCAGTATACTGAATGGAGTTGGTCAAAAATCACACGAGACCAGGTTACAGACCAACAGGTTTATTTGAAAACACTAGATTTCACAGTGTTACACCTTCATCAGGTGCTGGAGAGGGAAGAGATATCAGATAAAATTTATAAGGGAAAGATCAAAGAGTCATACAACTGATGAAAATGTATTGAACAAGCCTAAAGTGTCTGACTCCCTCCCATTAAATCTTTAGTCAGTTAGAAAGGAGATATGAGTTTTGATTGATTAAAATGCAAATCTCAGAATTTCTTTCAAGTCACCCCCAGTATAACTAAAGGTTATATCAGTGTATACAAGAGGTGACATCCCAAGTCAGACAATGCATTTCAGGTGTGTGGCCTTGTTTAGAATCTGTATGTGTTTAAATGTATGGGGTAAATTTGCATTGGCAGGCTTGCATTTGCAGGTACATTCTACTTTGTTCAAAAAATATGTAGATAAGGTCAGTCAGTGTGGTATTTTATACATTCCTGCTTTGGAAACAAAACCAATCACTCCAGGTTAAATCACAGACAGATTTGAAATGGCTCCCCCCCTTCCCCCCTCGTCCCCGTCCCCGTCAATTCCCAATGACTGTTTCGACCCCCTCGTCCCCATTCCCGCTGTTACCTATGACTGTCTCTCTCTCCCCCTCCCCCCATTCTCAGTGTGACCCAGTGACGGTCTCTCTCTCTCTCTCCCCCTTTCCCAGTGTGACCCAGTGACGGTCTCTGTCTCTCCCATTCCTGGTGTGACCCAGTGACGGTCTCTCTCTCTCTGTCTCCCCCCCCATTCCCATTGTGATCCAGTGACAGTCTCTCTCTCTCTCTCTCACCCCATTCCTGGTGTGTGACCCAATGGCGGTCTCTCCCTCTCTCTCCCCCCATTCCTGGTGTGACCCAGTGGCAGTTTCTCTCTCTCTCTCTTTCCCATCCCATTCCCAGTGGGACCCAGTGACGGTCTCTCTTCCCCTTCACCCCATTCCCGTTGAGACCTAGTGACAGTCTCTCTCTCTCTCTCTCCCCAATTCCTGGTTTGACCCAGTGACGGTCTCTCTCTCTCCCCCCATTCCCGGTGTGTCCCAGTGACAGTCTCTCTCTCTCTCCCCCTTTCCCAGTGTGACCCAGTGACAGCCTCTCTCTCTCTCCCCCATTTCCCGGTGTGACCCAGTGACAGTCTCTCTCTCTCTCTCTCTCCCTCCCCATTCCCGGTGTGACCCAGTGACGGTGTCTCTCTCTCTCTCTCTTCCCCCCCCCATTCCCGGTGTGACCCAGTGACGGTGTCTCTCTCTCTCCCCCCTTTCCTGCTGTGACCAAGTGACAGTCTCTCTCTCTCCCCCCCATTCCCGGTGTGACCCAGTGACGGGCTCTCTCTCCCCCCATTCCCAGTGTGTCCCAGTGATGGTCTCTTTCTCTCTCTCCCCTCATTCCCGGTGTGTCCCAGTGACGGGCTCTCTCTCTGCCCCTCCCCATTCCTGGTGTGACCCAGTGACGGTGTCTCTCTCTCTCTCTCTCTCTCTCTTCCCCCCCATTCCCGGTGTGTCCCAGTGACGGGCTCTCTCTCCCCCATTCCTGGTGTGACCCACTGACGGTCTCTCTCTCCCCTCATTCCCAGTGTGTCCCAGTGACGGGCTCTCTCTCTGCCCCTCCCCATTCCTGGTGTGACCCAGTGACGGTCTCTCTCTCTCCCTCTCTCCCCCACCCCCCCATTCCCGTTGTGACCCAGTGACGGTGTCTCTCTCCCTCCCTCTCACTGCCATTCTCGGTGTGACCCAGTGACGGTCTCTCTCTCTCTCTCTCTCACCCATTCCTGCTGTGACCCAGTGATGGTCTCTCTCTCTCTCTTCCCCCCTATTCCCGTTGTGACCTAGTGACGGTCTCTCTCTCTCTCTTTCCCCCCCCCCCCCCCCACTTCTCGGTGTGACCCAGTGACGGTCTCCCTCTCTCCCCCCCTTTCCCGGTATGACCCAGTGATGGTCTCTCTATCGCCCCCCCCCCCCCCCCCCCCCAGCCCATTCCTGGTGTGACCCAGTGACGGTCTCTCTCTTCCCCCCTCCACATTCCCGGTGTGTCCCAGTGACGGTCTCTCTCTCTCACCCCCTCCCCATTCCCGGTGTGTCCCAGTGACGGTCTCTCTCTCTCACCCCCTCCCCATTCCCGGTGTGACCCAGTGACGGTCTCTCTCTCTCTCTACTTCTCTCTCTTCTTCGCCCCCCATTCCCGGTGTGACCCCGTGACGGTCTCTCTCTCTTCCCCCATTCCTGGTGTGACCCAGTGACGGTCTCTCTCTCTCTCTTTCCCCCTCCCCCCCATTCCTGGTGTGACCCAGTGACGGTCTCTCTCTCTCCCCCATTCCCGGTGTGACCCAGTGACGGTCTCTCTCTCTCTCTACTTCTCTCTCTTCTTCGCCCCCCATTCCCGGTGTGACCCCGTGACGGTCTCTCTCTCTTCCCCCATTCCTGGTGTGACCCAGTGACGGTCTCTTTCTCTCTCCCCCATTCCTGGTGTGACCCAGTGACGGTCTCTCTCTCTCTCTTTCCCCCTCCCCCCCATTCCTGGTGTGACCCAGTGACGGTCTCTCTCTCTCCCCCATTCCTGGTGTGACCCAGTGACGGTCTCTCTCTCTCTATATCCCCCCATTCCCGGTGTGACCCCGTGACGGTCTCTCTCTCTCCCCCATTCCTGGTGTGACCCCGTGACGGTCTCTCTCTCTCCCCCATTCCTGGTGTGACCCAGTGACGGTCTCTCTCTCTCCCCCATTCCTGGTGTGACCCAGTGACGGTCTCTCTCTCTCTTTCCCCCTCCCCACCCATTCCTGGTGTGACCCTGTGACGGTCTCTCTCTCTCTATATCCCCCATTCCCGGTGTGACCCCATGACGGTCTCTCTCTCTCTCTCTCTCCCCCATTCCTGATGTAACCCAGTGACGGTCTCTCTCTCTCCCACCCCATTCTTGGTGTGACCCAGTGACGGGCTCTCTCTCCCCCATTCCTGGTGTGACCCAGTGACGGTCTCTCTCTCCCCTCATTCCCAGTGTGTCCCAGTGACGGGCTCTCTCTCTGCCCCTCCCCATTCCTGGTGTGACCCAGTGACGGTCTCTCTCTCTCCCTCTCTCCCCCACCCCCCCATTCCCGTTGTGACCCAGTGACGGTGTCTCTCTCCCTCCCTCTCACTGCCATTCTCGGTGTGACCCAGTGACGGTCTCTCTCTCTCTCTCTCTCACCCATTCCTGCTGTGACCCAGTGATGGTCTCTCTCTCTCTTCCCCCCTATTCCCGTTGTGACCTAGTGACGGTCTCTCTCTCTCTCTTTCCCCCCCCCCCCCCCCCCCCACTTCTCGGTGTGACCCAGTGACGGTCTCCCTCTCTCCCCCCCTTTCCCGGTATGACCCAGTGACGGTCTCTCTATCGCCCCCCCCCCCCCCCCCCCCCCCCCAGCCCATTCCTGGTGTGACCCAGTGACGGTCTCTCTCTTCCCCCCTCCACATTCCCGGTGTGTCCCAGTGACGGTCTCTCTCTCTCACCCCCTCCCCATTCCCGGTGTGTCCCAGTGACGGTCTCTCTCTCTCACCCCCTCCCCATTCCCGGTGTGACCCAGTGACGGTCTCTCTCTCTCTCTACTTCTCTCTCTTCTTCGCCCCCCATTCCCGGTGTGACCCCGTGACGGTCTCTCTCTCTTCCCCCATTCCTGGTGTGACCCAGTGACGGTCTCTTTCTCTCTCCCCCATTCCTGGTGTGACCCAGTGACGGTCTCTCTCTCTCTCTTTCCCCCTCCCCCCCATTCCTGGTGTGACCCAGTGACGGTCTCTCTCTCTCCCCCATTCCCGGTGTGACCCAGTGACGGTCTCTCTCTCTCTCTACTTCTCTCTCTTCTTCGCCCCCCATTCCCGGTGTGACCCCGTGACGGTCTCTCTCTCTTCCCCCATTCCTGGTGTGACCCAGTGACGGTCTCTTTCTCTCTCCCCCATTCCTGGTGTGACCCAGTGACGGTCTCTCTCTCTCTCTTTCCCCCTCCCCCCCATTCCTGGTGTGACCCAGTGACGGTCTCTCTCTCTCCCCCATTCCTGGTGTGACCCAGTGACGGTCTCTCTCTCTCTATATCCCCCCATTCCCGGTGTGACCCCGTGACGGTCTCTCTCTCTCCCCCATTCCTGGTGTGACCCAGTGACGGTCTCTCTCTCTCTTTCCCCCTCCCCACCCATTCCTGGTGTGACCCCGTGACGGTCTCTCTCTCTCTATATCCCCCATTCCCGGTGTGACCCCATGACGGTCTCTCTCTCTCTCTCTCTCTCCCCCATTCCTGGTGTAACCCAGTGACGGTCTCTCTCTCTCCCACCCCATTCTTGGTGTGACCCAGTGACGATCGATCTCTCTCTCTCTTTCCCCTTCCCCCCCCCATTCCTGGTGTGACCCCGTGACAGCCTCTCTCTCCCCCCCCATTCCTGGTGTGTCCCAGTGACGGTCTCTCTCTCTCTATCCCCCCCATTCCCAGTGTGACCCAGTGATGGTCTCTCTCTCTCTCTCCCCGCCCCCCCCGCCATTCCCGGTGTGACCCCGTGACGGTCTCTCTCTCTCTCTCTCTCTCTCCCCCATTCCTGGTGTGACCCAGTGACGGTCTCTCTCTCTCTCTCCCCCATTCCTAGTGTGACCCAGTGACGGTCTCTCTCTCTCCCCCATTCCTGGTGTGACCCAGTGACGGTCTCTCTCTCTCTCTCTCTCCCACCCCATTCTTGGTGTGACCCAGTGACGATCTCTCTCTCTTTCCCCTTCCCCCCCCATTCCTGGTGTGATCCCGTGACGGTCTCTCTCTCTCTCTCCCCCACCCCCCATTTTTGGTGTGTCCCAGTGACGGTCTCTCTCTCTCTATCCCCCCCATTCCCAGTGTGACCCAGTGACGGTCTCTCTCTTTCTCTCTCTCCCCCATTCCCGGTTTGACCCAGTGACGGTCTCACTCTTTCCCCTCCCCCCCCCATTCCCAGTAGGACCTAGTGACAGGCTCTCTGTCCCACCCCATTCCTGGTGTGACCCAGTGACGGTCTCTCTCTCTCTTTCTCCCCCCCCCCATTCCCAGTGTGTCCCAGTGACAGTCTCTCTCTCTCTCTCTTCCCCCCATTCCCAGTGTGACCCAGTGATGGTCTCTCTCTCTTCCACCCCCGCCCCGCCCCGAACAGCTGCCTGAACTGCTGTGCTCTTCCAGCACCACTAATCCAGAATCTGGTGTCCAGCATCTGCAGTCATTGTTTTTACCTTGAAGGTAGGAAGCAGAGGGTAATAGTGAAAGGATGCTTGTCAGACTGGACTTCAGTAAGGCGCTTGACAAGATTCCCCATGGGAGACTGGTTAGCAACTTTAGGAATACAGGGAGAACCAGCAATTTGGATACAGAACTGGCTCAAAGGTAGAAGATAGGGGGTGGTGGTGGAGGATTGTATTTCAGACTGGAGGCCTGTGACCAGTGGAGTGCCTCAGGGTTCGGTGCTGGGCCCACTGCTGTTTTTATCGAGATCAATGATTTGGATGAGAACATACAAGGCATTATTAATAAGTTTGCAGATTACACTAAAATAGGTTGTATCATGGCTAATGAGGAAGGTTATCAGAAACTGCAGCAGGACCTTGATCAGCTAGGGAAGTGGGCTGAGAAATGGCAAATGGAGCTTGATATAGACAAGTGTGAGGTCTTGCATTTTGGAAAGTCAAATCAATGCAAGAGTTTCATGGTGAACGATAGGGCCTTCAGAAGTGTTGTGGGGCAAAGGGACCTTGGAGTTCAGGTTCATGCTTCTCTGAAAGTGGAGTCCCAGGTAGACAGGGCAGTGAAGAAGGCTGGCGGCACACTGGCCTTCATCAGTCAGGGCATTGGGTATCGAAGTTGGGAAGTTATGTTGCAGTTGTACAGGACATTGGTGAGGCTGCACTTGGTGTATTGTGTTCAGTTTTGGTCACCTTGCTAAAAGAAGGATGTTATTAAACTGGAAAGAGCGTAGGAGAAATTTACAAGGATGTTGCAAGTACTCAATGGTCTGAGTTGTAGGGAGAGGTTGGACAAAGACTACTTTCTTTAGAGTGTAGGAGATTGAGGGGGGAATCTTATAGAAGTGTATAAGACCATGAGAGGCATGGGTAGGGTGAATGCACTCAAGCTCTTCCCCAGGGTTGGGGAATCAGGGACTAGAGAGCATCAGTTTAAGGTTAGAAGGGAAAGAATAAAAGGGAACCTGAGGGGCAACTTTTTTTACACAGAAGGTGGTACGCATATGGACTGAGCTGCCAGCGGAAATGGTTGAGGCAGGTACATTAATAACATTTAAAAGGCATTTGGACAAATACACGGATAGGAAAGGATTAGAAGGATATAGGCCATATGCAGGGAAATTGGGGTAGCACAGATGGACGTTTTGGTTGGCATAGGCCGAAGGGCCTGACTCCATGCTATAGGACTCTATGACTCTATCTTGCTGTGTGGAATATTACCTTACACCAGTGACTGCAATTGACAACTTCCTCACTGGCTGTCACAATGGTTGTGGACGGTGCTGTGTCAATGCAAACCTCTCTTCTTGCTTTTTCACGTTGTTTAGATGTTGGATTTGCTAATGCTTCTGTCAGGTACTTCGGGATGTTTTACTGTGTAAATATAACTGTCTGTTGCTGTTCTCCTCTGTTCCTGTGCAGTTTGCTATCCCAGTATAAACCACTCCCATTTGTCCCAGGCCTACACTTTCGATCTGTCTGTGATTCTTTACCTCTTAGATTAAACTGTTGGTCCTACAAGAATATGTAGGTTTCTGATGAAGGAAATTAAACTTAGCAAATTCTACTGTTCTCTAACAGTCTCTAAAAATAATGTTGTAAGGAAATATTTTTGTGTAATTTTTAATAATTCAATATGTGTTGTTTTATAACAGTGGAATGTTTTAGTCAAGGAAACGTATGTGACATTATCCAGAAAAAAACTAGGCATTTCCAACTTTGAAGGTACTCTGTGCATTCTATGTCTTCCCTCTCTATTTGTGACTCAAACTATTTTTCTGTGAGATCCCGATGATATGTTGCTATGGATACCCACATGGAGCCAGCTATTCCTGACTCATTGTGGGATATGCCCAACCTGGAAATGTGTTAAAGGCAAGTTCAAGAGAGGCACTCCAGAGGGCTTTTAATGTTTCTGTGTAAATAACCAATATGCAGGTTATGGGGAAAAGGCATAAACTCATGTTGCTCATTTGGAGAGTCAGTGGTGTCGCAATGGGCCGAATGGCCTCCTTATGCACTGTAGCAATCCTGTGGTTCTGTGATGTGAAGTATTTCTTCTTCAATTATCACTTGTTCAGATCAGTTAATGGCGATTAGTTCTGCCTGCTGCCCTCAACATGAACGAGAAAATTTAATTGACTTTGATTCCAGTTTCTTCTCTTTCTTTCCTTCACTTGGTTCATCTCTGATTCTTCCCTTTCCTTCATTCATGTCTTTGTCTGAACTCCCAGGGATAAACTATTTACTAATATTCAGCATAAGTCTGGGCATTTCCACTTACCTTGATGCACAGAATTGCAGAGATGTACAGAACGGAAACAGACCCTTCGGTCCAACTCGTCCATGCCAACTCAGATATTCTAACCTAATCTAGTCCCACCTGCCAGCACCCAGCCCATATCCCTGCAAACCCTTCCTATTCATATACCCATCCAGATGCCTTTTAAATGTTACAATTGTACCAGCTTCCACCACTTCCTCTGGCAGCTTATTCCATACACACACCACACTCTGCGTGAAAGAGTTGCTCCTTAGGTCTCTTTGATATCTTTTTCCTCTCAGCCTAAATCTATGCACTCTAGTTCTGGACTCCCCCACCCCAGGGAAAAGACTTTGCCTATTTATCGTATCCTCACCCCTCAGCCTCCGACGCTCCAGGGAAAACAGCCCCAGCCTATTCAGCCTCTCCCTTTAGCTCAAACCCTCCAACCCTGGCAACATCCTTGTAAATCTTTTCTGAACCCTTTCAAGTTTCACAACATCTTTCCTATAGGAAGGAGACCAGAATTGCAAGTAATATTCCAACAGTGGTTTAACCAATGTCCTGTACAGTCGCAACATGACCTCCCAACTCCTGTACTCAATACTCAGACCAATAAAGGAAAGCATACCAAACGCCGCCTTCACTATCCTATCTACCTGCAACTCCACTTTCAAGGAGCTATGAACCTGCACTCCAAGGTCTCTTTGTTCAGCTACACTCCCGAGGACCTTACCGTAAGTGTATAAGTACTGCTATGATTTGCTTTCCCAAAAGGCAGCACCTCACATTTATCTAAATTAAACTCCATCTGCCACTCCTCAGCCCAGTGGCCCATCTGCTCAAGATCCTGTTGTAATCTGAGGTAACCTTCTTCGCTGTCCAATACATCTCCAATTTTGGTGTCATCTGCAAACTTACTAACTATACCTCTTATGCTCGCATCCAAATCATTTATGTAAATGACAAAAAGTAGAGGTCCCAGCACCGATCCTTGTGGCACTCCACTGGTCACAGGCCTCCAGTCTGAACAACAACCCTCCACCACCACCCTCTGTCTTCTACCTTTGAGCCAGTTCTGTATCCAAATTGCTGGTTCTCCCTATATTCCTAAAGTTGCTAACCAGTCTCCCATGGAGAATCTTGTTGAACGCCTTACTGAAGTCCACATAATCACATCTACCACTCTTCCCTCATCAATTCTCTTTGTTACTCCTTCAAAAAATTCAATCAAGTTCGTGAGACATGATTTCCCACGCACAAAGTCATGTTGACTATCCCTAATCAGTCCTTGCCTTTTTAAATACATCCTGTCCCTCAGGATCCCCTCCAACAACTTGCCCACTACTGAGGTCAGGCTCACTGGTCTATAGTTCCCTGGCTTGTCCTTACCACCCTTCTTAAACAATGGCACCACGTTAGCCAACCTCCAGTCTTCCGGCGCCTCACCTGTGACTATTGATGATACAAATATCTCCACAAGGGGCCCAGCAATCACTTCCATAGTTTCCCACAGAGTTCTAGGGTACACCTGATCAGGTCCTGAGGATTTATCCCCCTTTATGCATTTCAAGCATCCAGCACTTCCTCCTCTGTAATATGGGCATTTTGCAAGATGTCACTATCTATTTCCCTACAGTCGATATCTTCCATGTCCTTTTCCACGGTAAACACTGATGCAAAATGCTCGTTTAGTATTTCCCTCATCTCCTGCGGCTCCACACAAAACGACCGCCTTGCTGATCTTTGAGTGACCCTATTCTCTCCCTAGTTACCCTTTTGTCTTTAATGAATTTGTAAAAACCCTTTGGATTCTCCTTAATTCTATTTGCCAAAGCTATCTCACATCCCCTTTTTGCCCTCTTGATTTCCCTCTTAAGTATACTCCTACTGTCTTTATACTCTTCTAAGGATTCACTCGATCTATCCTGTCTATACCTGACATATGCTTCCTTCTTTTTCTTAACCAAACTCTGAATTTCTCTATTCATCCAGCATTCCCTTCACCAACCAGCCTTCCCTTTCACCCTAACAGGAATGTACTGTCTCTGGACTCTCATGATCTAATTTCTGAAGGCTTCCCATTTTCTAGCCTCCCTTTTCCTGCGAACATCTGCCCCCTGTCAGCTTTCGAAAGTTCTTGCCTAATACCATGAAAATTAGCCTTCCTCCAATTTAGAACTTCAACTTTTAGATCTGGTCTATCCTTTTCCATCGTTATTTTAGAACTAATAGAATTACGGTCTCTGGCCCCAAAGTGTTCCTCCACTGAGACCTCACTCACCTACCCTGCCATATTTCCCAAGTCAAAAATCACACAACGCCATATAGTCGAACAGGCTTATTTGGAAGCACTAGCTTTCAGAACGCTGCTCTATCAGGTGATTGTCAGATGAGGAGCAGCGCTCTGAAAGATAGTGCTTCCAAATAAACTTTTTGGGCTATAACCTGGTGTTGTGTGATTATTAACATTGTACACCCCAGTCCATCACTGGTGTCTCCAAATCATTATTTCCCAAGATTAGGTTAAGTTTTGCACCTTCTCTGGTAGTTACATCCACATACTGAATCAAAACATTTTCTTGTACGCACTTAACAAATTCCTCTCCATTTAAACTCTTAACACTCTGGCAGTCCCAGTCTATGTTTGGAAAGTTAAAATCCCTGACCATAACCACCCTGTTATTCTTACAGATAACAGAGATCTCCTTACAAGTTTGTTTCTCCTTACAATTGTTTCCCATTGACCATTAGGGGGGTCTATAATAAAATCCCAATAAGGTGATCATCTCTTTCCTATTTCCCGGTTCCACCCAAATAACTTCCCTGGATGTATTTCCGGGAATATCCTCCCTCAGCATAGCTGTAATGCTATCCCTTATCAAAAACACCACTCCCCCTCCCTTTCTATCCTTCCTGTAGCATCTGTATCCTGGATCACTTGGAACCCGATGTACCCCTCATTCCATTACAGCCTGAAACTGTTTGTGCTACATTCCCCTGAGAATCCATCACCCCCTACATTTTTCAAAACAGCATACTTGTTTGAAATGGGGGTAGCCATGGAACTCCTGTACTACCTGCCTACCTCTCTTATCTTTCTTATAGTTAACCCACCTATGTGACTGTATATGCAGTTATTCTCCCTTCCTAAAACTGCCATCCATCACATTCCCTTGCTCTTGTAAATTCCTCATTGACTCTAACTGACGTTCCAACTGATCAATTCGATCTGATAGGATTCGCAACCAAGAGCATTTGTTGCAGTTGTAATCCTCAGTAACACGTAAACTCTCCCTAAATTCCCTCAACCGACAAGAAGAGCATATTACTCGACTGAAGGCCATTTACCTGATAAAGGAGCAACGCTCTGAAAGCTAATGCTTCCAAATAAATCTATTGGACTATCACCTGGTGATGTGTGATTTTTAACTTTGTACACCCCAGTCCAACACTGGCACCTCCACATCATGGATCGCAGCAGCAGTAACAGCCAGCACTTCGCACTTGTTTGAATCCATCTCCCCTCTTCCAGGACAGAGGCCCTTCAATCTTTATGTACGATAGAACCGAATGTTAATATATGTAAGAACTGTGTATAAAGGGCTCTTATAAGAACTGTATTTTGCGATTCTATTGCTGCCTCGAACTGTGCTGTGATTGCTGAATAAAGAGGCTATTTTTGCCACTCATTGATCCCAGTCATTACCTGAACATAATCCCACAAAGGGTTTAGCGGGATATGGGCCAAGCATAGGCAGTGGGATTAGTTCAGTTTCAGAAAACTGGTTGGCGTAGACGAGTTGGGCCGAAGCGTCTGTTTCCCTGCTGTACGACTCCGATTCACTATGAGGTGATTAATCCTGTCTCTTTGCACATTATTAGCCCCTTCTTTTTGCTGTTATATTTGATTCTAGTCTTGACATGCCTTTTTTATTGAATAAAGATTGATTCCTCAGCTTGATGGTAATCATTGAAAGAGGATATGTTGGGCCATGAGATTACAGATTGTGGTTGGATACAAGTGCACTGAACGTCCAGAGTGTGTCACGTAGGATCTACAGATGTGTTTGGAAATGAATAACAAACAATGAGTTCATACTGTCAAGTTAGCTAGCTAGAAGCCAATAATATCAACATCACAATCATACTGAGCCATAACCCACTGTTACTCAGGCTTGCTCAGGATGCAAAGTGAAACCAGCCTCTGATTTCCATCTCAAATAAAGTCACGCTCTGGATAGGCATCTGAGATGCTGGATGTAAAGAGTGACAGTCAACCAGTACCTCACTCAGTAAGGGGATCGAGGTGTGAGGGTCACTTGCTCACTTAGTGAGGGGATCGAGATGTGACGGTCAGTCACTCAGTGAGGGAATCAAGGTCTGAGAGTCACTCGCTCACTCAGTGAGGGGATGAAGGTGTGAGGGTCACTCAGTGAGGAGATTGAGATGTGTGGGTTAGTTACTCAGTGAGAGGATCGAGGTGTGAGGGTTACTCAGTGAAAGGATTGAGGTATGAGGGTCACTTACTCAGTGAGGGGATCGAGGTGAGAGGGTCTCACTCAGTGAGGGATCAAGGTGTGAGGATCAGTCATTCAGTGAGGGGATCGAGGTGTGAGGGTCAGTCATTCACTCAGTGAGGGGATCGAGGTGTGAGGGTCACTCAGAGAGGAGATCGAGATGTGTGAGTGTCACTCACTCATGGAGGGGATCGAGGTGAGAGGGTCTCTCACTCTGAAGGGATCCAGGTGTGAGGGTCACTCACTCAGTGAGGGGATCGAGGTGTGAGGATCACTGAGTGAGGAGATCAAGATGTGTGGGTCAGTTACTCAGTGAGTGGATCAAAGTTTGAGGGTCACTCTCTCAGTGAGGGGATCAAAGTGTGAGGGTCACTCACTCAGTGAGAGGATCAAGATGAGAGGGTCTCACACTCAGTGAGGGGACCAAGGTGTGAGGGTCTCTCACTCAGTGAGGGGATCAAGGTGAGACGGTCTCTCACTCACGAGATCGAGATGTGTGGGTCAGTTACTCAGTGAGGGGATCCAGGTTTGAGGGTCACTCACTCATTCAGTTAGGGGATTGAGGTGTGAGGGTCACTCACTCAGTGAGGGGATCAAGGTCTGAGGGTCACTCACTCACTCAGTGAGGGGATCAAGGTGTGAGGGTCACTCACTCAGTGATGGGATCAAGGTGTGAGGGTCACTCACTCAGTGAGGGAATCGAGGTGTGAGGGCCAGTCACTCAGTGAGGGGATCAAGGTGTGAGGGTCACTCACTCAGTGAAGGGATTAAGGTTTGAAGATTACTCAGTGAGGGGATCGAGATGTGTGGGTCAGTTACTCAATGAGAGGATCGAGGTGTGAGGGTCACTCACTCAGAAAGGAGATCAAATTGTGTGGGTCAGTTGCTCAGTGAGGGGATCAAGGTGTGAGGATCACTCAGTGAGGGGATCGAGATGTGAGGGCCAGTCACTCAGGGGACCGAGGTATGAGGGTCACTCACTCAGTGAGGAGATTGAGATGTGAGGGTTACTCACTCAGTGAGGGGATCGAGTGTGAGGGTCAGTCCCTCAGTCAGGGGATTGGGGTGAGAGGGTCTCTCACTCATGAGGGGATCAAGGTGTGAAGGTCAGTCACTCATTCAGTGTGGGGATCGAGGTGCGAGAGCCAGTCGTTCAGTCAGGGGATTGAGGTGTGAGGGTTACTTGCTCACTCAGTGAGGGGATCGAGGTGTGAGGGTCAGTCACTCAGTGAGGGGATCGAGATGTGAGGATTACTCAGTGAGGCGATCGAGGTGAGAGGGTCTCTCACTCAGTGAGGGGATTGAGGTGTGAGGCTCAGTCACTCAGTGAGGGGATCAAGGTGTGAGGATCACTCATTCAGTGAGAGGATCGAGGTGTGAGGGTTACTCAGTGAGGAGATCGAGACGTGTGGGTCAGTTACTCAAGGAGGGGATCAAGGTCTGAGGGTCACTCACTCATTCAGTTAGGGAATTGAGATGTGAGGGTCACTCGCTCACTCAGTGAGGGGATGGAGATGTGAGGGCCAGTCACTCAGTGATGGGATCAAGGTCCGAGGGTCACTCGCTCACTCAGTGAGGGGATCAAGGTGTGAGGATGACTCACTCAGTGAGGGGATCGAGGTGTGAGGGTCAGTTGCTCCATGAGGGGATCGAGGTGTGAGGGTCACTCAGTGAGGGGATCGAGATGTGAGGGCCAGTCACTCAGTGAGGGGATCAAGGTGGGAGGATCACTCACTCAGTGAGGGGATCGAGGTGTGAGGGTCACTCAGTGAGGAGATTGAGATGTGTGGGTCAGTTACTCAATGAGAGGATTGAGGTGTGAGGATGACTCACTCAGTGAGGGGATCGAGGTGTGAGGGTCACTCACTCAGTGAGAGGATCGAGGTGTGAGGATCACTCAGTGAGGAGATTGAGATGTGTGGGTCAGTTACTCAATGAGAGGATTGAGGTGTGAGGGTCACTCACTCAGTGAGGGGATCGACGTGTGAGGGTCACTCAGTCAGTGAGGAGATTGAGATGAGGGTCACTCACTCAGTGAGGGGATCAAGGTGTGAGGGTCACTCAGTCAGTGAGGAGATTGAGGTGTGAGTTTCAATCTTATAAATCCCCTGACTGAGCAAGCTTTTAAAATTTTAAAATCAGATTGAGGTGTGAGTTTTACTCAGTGAGTGGATTGAGATGTGAGGGTTACTCACTCAGTGAGGCACTCGAGGTGTGAGGGTCAGTCCCTCAGTCAGAGGACTGAGGTGAGAGGGTCTCTCACTCAGTGAGGGGATTGAGGTGTGAGGGCCAGTCACTCAGTCAGGGGATTGAGGTGTGAGGGTTACTCACTCAGTGAGGGGATCGCGATGTGAGGGTCACTCACTCAGAGAGGAGATCGAGATGTGTGGGTCAGTTGCTCAGTGAGGGGATCGAGGTGTGAGGATCACTCAGTGAGGGGATCGAGATGTGAGGGCCAGTTACTCAGGGGACCGAGGTGTGAGGGTCACTCACTCAGTGAGGAGATTGAGATGTGAAGGTCACTTACTCAGTGAGGGGATCGAGGTGTGAGGGTCACTCAGTGAGGAGATTGAGGTGTGAGGGTCACTCACTCAGTGAGTAGATCGAAATGTGAGCGTTATTCAGTGAGGGGATTGAGATGTGAGGGTTACTAACTCAGTGTGGCACTCGAGGTGTGAGGGTCAGTCCGTCAGTCAGAGGATTGAGGTGAGAGGGTCTCTCACTCAGTGAGGGGAACAAGGTGTGAGGGCTAGTCACTCACTCAGTGAGGGGATTGAGGTGTGAGGGCCAGTCAGTCAGGGGATTGAGGTGTGAGGGTTACTCACTCAGTGATGGGATCGAGAAGTGAGGGTCACTCATGTGAGGGGGTGGAGGTATGATAGCTAGGAGTGGTGGGCTTGCGAGGGGAATGAGGGGCGAGGGTCGCTCACTCAGTTGGTGAGTGTGTGAGGGGCTCATGATGTGAGGGTCAGTCAGTCTTCAGTGTTATCGTCATGTTGCCTGGAGACAGTGGATTCTGTACTTAGAGATTATAAACAATTAATCATGTTCTGCTGTTTGTGTAATGTCCTCAACAAATCCTGCTGAGCTCACCAGTCATTTTTGTTTCTCCTGTCAAAAAGTGTGGTGCTGGATGAGTACAGCCAGTTAGGCAGCATCCAAGGAGCAGGAGAGTCAACGTTTCGGTCATAAGCCCTTCAACAGTTTCTACTGTTGAGGCCGATTTCACTGAAGAAACTGGATTCTCTTAACAGACTCTCCTCTCTTTAGATCATTTAGCTGTTTGACCTAGAGCTGAGCTCATGCCCCAATTCTAAGATTGCTCGTTTCCAATTTTACATTGATGCCTCTCTCACACTAAACACTTCATGCAAGCCCTGGGTTCAATTGTTCTGGCTGTATCCATCAACTCTGATTTCTCCCTCCCACACTTGCGAACTATTCCCAGCCTTGTACATGTGCACTGTCTCCCTCATCTCTAATCCACCGAATCTAACATCTACAGCAAGCTCCAGAGGTAATCTTTTCCAGCCTTACCTCCTTTCCTATCCAATGATGTTGAAGTGTTGCACATCTCCTCTGGTTGTATCCTAACATTAGTGACTGAGCCTTCCAATCTGTTCTGAAACAGGTGGCAATGCAGAGGAACCATCAGATGTCTACTCTGTCTCAGCTTCCAAAGCTTCAGAGTGCAAAAATAAATCTGCGGCAATATGGTGTAATCAGCCTATTAGCAGATTTTCTCATTCTTTGAGGTATACAAAATACCCATGAGTTATATAAATATCAAAAAAACTTCACTGGTTTACAACTTTCCTCTCATGTTGAAAAACAACTAGAAGTGGTGAAAAGTTTTTCATTTGTTCCAGCTGACTAAATAATATTAAGATATCCTTGGTAATGATATGGTGCTTCAGATTCTACTGTGTCTCACAATCTTGGTACAAGCTTAATGCAAGCAATAAATGACAGTGAAAAACATGAGTGTATTTAATCATTTTAGTTCACAGTTTATAAGTTTCTTTGTGTTGGTTATTCTGCTCATTTCAGTTACAGAGAATGAAATGCCATACCCTACATTTTCTGAAAGCCTGCTATGAAGAAAAGATAATGGTGTTAGCCCATTCACATAGATATACAACATTTCAATTAATGTACAGGTGAAGGAAGAAACTAAAAGACAGCAAATATACTAATGGATCAGGAATAAAAGACTGTCATTGAGGAATCACGGGGGAGGAACAGGTTAATGCAAGTGGATCTCGGTTTAATTTGGATGTACAACCATATTTGAAGCAGAAGAAAAGGTTACAGCAACATACAGCCAAGCTTATCATTGAACTGTACATTGTTCATTCCAACAAAAGTCTGCTTTGCTGGGATCATGCAATCCAACAGACTAGTCTGAAGTTACCGTTTTAATGTCTTTGTTCGCATCACCTTATTTACACAATGAGGAAATTCCAATTAGAGGATTACTCTCAAAAATATCTTATACAGAAAAACTATCTCTGCTTTTTCTCTCCTTATTTCTAATCCATAAGGACAACTTCACCTGGACCAAGCTGATAATCTGTTCGTATCCCTCACCTCACCATATTTATTTTGTTCATGGACCCACCTCTTTCTGTCTGAATTTTAATCTCACAAAGCTGCTGACCATCACCTTCCCTTCCTGGCTCCTATGCTGACTAATATTATTGAGGGTTCTAAATCCTCAGGTTTGTTTCCCTCCCCTTCAGATCTGTCATTACCGCTGTCTTCATCTAAAAGAGAATTAACCACCCCTTCATTCTAACAAATTATCATGCCACCTCCAGCTTTTCTGTTCCTGTCAAAATCCTTGAAGCTAAGAAGCCAATGCATTGACAATTTATCCAATTGGATTTATCCTGTTTTTGTGAAAAAGACACAGTTGGGCAATTTTCCAAAGTGTAAGTTGATGGTGGTGTTATCACTGAACTGGATGTCAGATTTCAAAATGTTGAGGCTATAGCTATCAGGGAAGAATGGACAGGCTGGGATTCCTCCCTCTGAAACAGAGAAGGCAGAGGGGTGAGCTGAGATAGAGGTCCAGAAAATTCCACCAGAATTTGACATGGTAGATACGAAGAAAAATTACTTTGTGCAGCTACCAAAGTTGAAGGCAATCAATATTTGATAGTTATCAATAAATCCAATCAGGAATCTACCTTTATCTGACTACTTTTCCCACAGAATGGTGAGAATGTGGAACTCAGTAGCTCAGAGTGGTAATGGTGAAGAAAGATGCATTAAAGGGGAAGCTGGATAAGCACAGGAGTGTGAACGGACTAAAAGGTTATTCTGGCAGGCTGGGATGAACAAAGGTGGAATGAAGCACATGTTTAAACACCAGTGTCAATCAGATGTTTCTATGCTGTATATTTGTTTATGATTGCATTACTCTGTACTTTTCAAATATCTGTCTATGGTTCTGACCATATTTTCCAATATGTACAAAGTGAGCACACATCTAGTTTGGTCTATTTTTTGACCTTTGCCTGTATTTGTAATGGCAAACATGGACCTCTTGTCAATCCCAGTGTATTCCGACAGCTTTTCAAACTAAGAGAGAAAGGAGAAAGAGAAAGGTTTTCAACAGTAATTCTATAAACCAGTAAGATGTTAACATAATCTGGATCATCGATCTGACAATTATTATCATTCCAGTTATCATTTATCTCTTTGCTGTCCACAATTGGTTGCTGTGTTTTCTGTATTTAAATATTGGCTGAAGGCTTTTGCCTGTCAGATGCTTTGGCACATCCTGAGATTGTGAAAAGCATTTTATAAAAAGCCGTTCAAATATGTGACAGTTATGTATTTGAACAGAAACACTCTTAAATGAATCACTTGATAAATTGATTTTTCATTGTTGATAGAGGAGGGAACACCGGCCACTGCTCCAGGCTCTTTACAAATAGTGTCAGTGAGAGGCAGGCAGAGTCTCAATTAAACATCTCATTTCACAGTCTGCACCTCTGCCATTGTTGCACTCCCTCAGGATTGTAATTTCTGAATTACTACATGATAGTGACAGCAGGAACAGGAGGATAGGACAATGACTGTATGGCTGAGGAGCTGGTGCAGGAAGCAGGGAGTGAAATGTTTGGATCATTGGATCTCTTCTGGGGCAGAAGTGGCTTTTACAAGAAGGACAGGTTGCACTTGAACTGCACAGGGACCAATATCCCAGCAGGGAGATTTGCTTGTGCTGCTAGGGAGGGGGATCCAAAGCAGCAGTGAGAAAAGAGAGAATATTGAGGCTGGTGCAGTAGTTAAGGGGAGCATGGTAAATAGACAAGGTGGGCAAGAGCATGGGAGAAAATAAGGTAAAATTGATGGATTAAACAACATTTATTTCCATGCTAGCGGCCTGACAGGTAAGGCAGAAGTTCAGAGTGTGTTGCTGGAAGCGGGATAAATGTGGATTTCAACAGCTTCCTCATTTCCCATCCCCCCACATTATCCCAGTCCCAAGCCTCCAACTTGGCACCACCCGCCTGACCTGTCCATCACCTTTCCCATCTCTCCACTTCACTCCCTCTCTGACCTATCACCTGCTCCCTCACCTTCATCTACCTATCACTTTCCTACCTATCACTTCCCCCCAACCTCACCCCCTCCCATTTATCTCTCAGCTTCTCCCCACCCCCGGCCCACAAGCCTCATTCCTGATGAAGGGCTTATACCTGAAACATCGATTCTCCTGCTCCTCAGATGCTGCCTGACCTGCTGTGCTTTTTCAGCAACACACTCTCGACTCATTGATCTCTAGCATCTGCAGTCCCCACTTTCAACTACATAAGGCAGAAGAACACAGGGAATTGGTGCAAATTTAGGACTGGGATATCATATCTACTCCAGACCATGTCTGAGGGAGGGATAGAACTGGCAGCTCAATGTTGTGAGGTATACATGTTGTGAGGAGGATTGAAAGGGAGGCAAGAGAGGAGGGGGTGTGTGTTTTTCATTAGAACATACAATACAGCGCAGTCCAGGCACTTCGGCCCTTGATGTTGCGCTGCTCTGTGAAACCAGTCTGAATCGCATCTATCCTACACTATTGCATTATCATCCTTATGTCTGACTATTTAAAAGACCTTAAAGTTGGTAAGTCTACTATTGTTGCAGGCAGGGTGTTCCATGCCCTTACTAATGTCTGAGAAAAAAAAACTACCTCTGACATCTGTCCTATATCTATCAATTTAAGGTTATGTCCCCTTGTGCTAGCCATCACCATCTCAGGAAAAAGGTCTCACTGTCTACCCTATATAATCCTCTGATCATCTTATATGTCTCTACTAAGTCACCTCTCAATGTTTATCTAACGAAAACAGCCTCAAGTCCTCAGCCTTTCCTCATAAGACCTTCCCTTCATACCAGGCAACATTCTGGTAAATCTCCTCTGAACACTTTCCAATGCTTCCACATCCTTCCTATAATGTGGCGACCAGAACTGTACTCAATACTTCAAGTGCGGCCGCACCAGAGTTTTGTACAGCTACAGCATGTCCTCATGGCTCCGAAACTCAAGTCCTCCACTAATAAAAGCTAACACACCGTATGCCTTCTTAACAACCCTCTCACCCTGGGTGGCAACTTTCATGGATCTATGCACCTGGACACTAAGATCTCTCTGCTTATCTACAATATCATGAATCTTAGCATTAGCCCAGTGCTCTGCATTCCTGTTACTCTTTCCAAAGTGAATCATCTCACATGTTTCTGCATTAAACCCCACTTGCTACCTCGCAGCCCAGCTATGCAGTTTATCTATGTCCCTCTATAAGCTGTGACTTCTTCAGCACTATCCACAACTCCACCGACCTTGGTGTCATCCACAAATTTACTAACCCATCCATTTATAAAAATGACAAACAGTAGTGGCCCCAAAATAGATCCCTGTGGTACACCACTAGTAAATAAAGTCCATGAAGAACATTTCCCATCTGTCTTCTTTCAGCTAGCTAATTTCTGATCCAAACTGCTAAATCACCCTTGAACCCATACCTCCATATTTTCTGCAATAGCCTACCATGAGGAACCTTATCAAACATCTTCCTGAAATCCATATACACCACATCAACTGCTTTATCCTCATCCACCTGTTTAGTCAGCTTCTCAAAGAACTCAATAAGGTTTGTGAGGCACGACCTACCTGTGTTGACTATCCCAAATCAAATTATTCCCTTCTAGATGATTATAAATCCTATCTCTTGTAATCCTTTCCAGCACTTTACCCACAACTGAAGTAAGGCTCACTGGTCTATAATTACCAGTCGAATTGTGGTCCTTGTCATCGTATTGCTACTAGGGACAGCTGGTCGTGGTGTTTAGTAGCTAGTTGGTGTTCGTAGATGCGGATTGCTAGCTGTCTGCCTGTTTGTTCCATATAGTGGTTCATGCAGTCCCTGCATGGAATCCTGTAAACCATGTCTGTCTTGCACATGATGGGTATTGGGTCTTTTGTTCTGGTGACTTATCTGAGTATGGCTGTTAGTTAATGGTCTGTCATGAATCCCAGTGATCAGAGAGGTCTGGCTGTTAGCTCTAAGACATTTTTTTAAAAGGTAGTGTGGTTAGTCTGTTGGGTCATGGCATGTCCTCGTCCCATTGTTTGTTTGCCAGGCATCTGCGGATGAAGTTGCCGGGATATCTGTTCTTGGCAAAGACTTTGTGGAGATGTTCTTCTTCCACTCTTCACAGGTTGGGAGTGCTGCCATATGAAGTAGCCCTTTTGACCAGGATCCTGTTGCAGCTTCTCTTTTATGTGTTTGGATTTGTAATTCAGGATCTGGCAGTGTAGGTGGCTTTTCTCTCCACCTTTGTTGTGCATTCACCTGTTCTGTGTTCTTTCTAATATCACATTCAGGAATGAAAGTTAGTTGTTTGTTTCCTCTCTCTTGTAAATTTGATCCCTGTGAGGATAGTGTTGATAAGACTCAATACCCGTCATGTGCAGGACAAACGTAGTTTACAAGATTCATGCAAGGACTGCACGAACAAACAGGCAGACAACTAGCAATTTGCATCCAACTAGCCACTAAACACCATGACCAGCTGTCCCAAATCACCTGGAAAGGGGATGAACATACCCACAACTACATCACTGAAGCTTGTCTATGTCGATAGATGAGATACTAAGTGAATATTTTTGCCTCAGAATTTACTAAGGAGAAGGACATAGGAGCTAGAGAAATTGGGAAAATAAATAGTGATGTCTTGAAAGAGTCCACATTACAGAAGAGGAGGTGTTGTATGTCTTAAAGCACATAAAGGTAGATAATCTCCTGGACCTGATCAGATGTCTCCCAGAATGTTCTGGGGAGCTAGGGAAGTGATTGCTGGGTCCCTTGCAGAGAAATTTGAATCATCGACAGCCACGGATGAGAAGCTGGAAGACTGCAGGGTGGCTAATGTTGAGTCATTATTTAATAAAGACTGCAAGGAAAAGCCTGGGAACTATAGACAGGTGAACCTGACGTCTGTGGTGGGTAAATTGTTGGAGGGAATTCTGAGAGATAGGATTTGCATGCTTTCGGAAAGGCATAGACTGATCAGGGAGAGTCAGCGCCAGAGACTTTTTTGAAGAGGTCACCAAGGAGATAGATGAGAGCAGAGCAGTAGACGTTGTCAACATGGACTTTAGTTAGACCTTCAACTAGGTCCCGCAAGGTAGACTGGTTAATAAGGTTAGTTCATATGCAATCTAGGGAGAGCTAGCCAATTGGATAGAAAATTGGCTTGACAGTAGAAGACAGAGGGCGGTGGAAAAGGGTTGTCATTCAGACTGGAGGTCTGTGACCATTGATTAGATTAGATTACTTTACAGTGTGGAAACAGGCCCTTCGGCCTAACAAGTCCACACTGACCCGCTGAAGCACAACCCACCCATAACCCTACATTTACCCCTTACCTAACACTACGGACAATTTAGCATGGCCAATTCACCTGACCTGCACATCTTTGGACTGTGGGAGGAAACTGGAGCACCCAGAGGAAACCCATGCAGACACGGGGAGAATGTGCAAACTCCACACAGTCAGTCGCCTGAGGCACGAATTGAACCTGGGTCTCTGGCGCTGTGAGGCAGCAGTACTAACCACTGTGCCACCGTGCCGCCCACATGATGTCCCGCAAGATATGGTGTTGGGTCCACTGTCATTTATATCAACGATTTAGATGAGAATATAGGAGGCATGATTAGCAAATTTGTGGATGACACCAAAATTGATATCGTGGACTGTGAAGCATGTTATCTAGGAGCGCAACAAGATCTTGATTAAATGGGGCTATGGGCCAAGAAGGGGCAGATGGAGTTTAATTTAGATAAATGTGAGGTGCTGTATTTTGGTAAAGCAAACCAGGGTAGGACTTACACAGTTAATGGAATGGCCTGGAGGAGGGTTGTTGAACAGAGGGACCTAGGGGTGCAGGTGCATAGTTCCTTGAAAGTGAAGTCACAGGTAGACAGGATAGTGGAGAAGGCATTTGGTACGTTTGCTTTTGTTGGTCAGTGCATTGAGTATAGGAGTTGGGAGGTTATGTTGTGGCTGAACAGGACATTGATGAGGCAATTTTTAGAACATTGCCTACAATTCTGGTATCCCTGCTCTAGGAAGAATGTTAAACTAGAAAGGGTTCAGAAAATGCTTACAAGGCTATTTTGGGGAATGCAGGGTTTGAGTTGTAAGGAAAGGCTAGAGAGGCTAGGACTATTTTCCCTGGAGTTTTGGAAGCTAGGGGTGACCTTAATACTGCTCATAAAATCATGAGGGGCGTAGAAAAGGTCTTTTTCCCAGGACAGAGGAATCCAAAATAAGAGGGCATAGATTTAAGGTGAGAGGTGAAAGATCTAAAAGGGACTGGAGGGGCAGAAGGTGGTGCGTGTATGGAAGTGAGCTGCCAGAGGAAGAGGTAGAGGATATTACAATTACAACATTTACGAGACACTTGGATCGATGCAAAGGTAGGGGATATCAGCCAAACACATGGGATGAGTTCAGTTTTTGATACCTGATCCACATAGACTGGTTGACCCAAGGATCTGTTTCCCTGCTGTATGACTCGATGATTCGAAGAAATCAATTCACCATCACCTCGGCAACAGATGGCTGGTAATAAATATAGATCCTCCCAGAGATGGCTACACCCTGAACGAAGTTGCAAAATTTATATCAATACACATGATGCTACAAACTAAAACAGTCCTATTACCTTCTCCTGTAGCAGCTTGTAGTCATATATGTAACCATAATATTTCTCTGGTATCCCTAATTTGTCAAAGTTGGTCCCAATCACAATCCTGTAAATATCTGAAAAAGAGATATTCAGGAACAATATTAATGTTAAATAGCATACTGAATGGCAATATAGGCTTCATATCAGAAAGCAAAGCAGACTTACATTTCTGTGCCACAACAGTTTGGAGCTTATGAAACACTTTCATCTCATCCTGAGGAATATTGCTCACAGTGTTCATATCAAAAAGGAAAGCGACTCCATGGATTACATTTTCTGGATTGATTGGATACTGATCGTCGAAACTGGGATTAAATTCCTGCAACTAAATCAAAACAAACTAGAGTCATAGTGTCTTACAGCACGGAAACTGGCCCTTTGTCCCAAACTGGTCCATGCCGACCAAAATGTCCATCCTTGCTCACTCCATTTCCCTGCACTTGGCCCATATCCTTCTAAACCTTTCCTATCTATATATTTGTTCAAATGCCTTTGAAATGTTATTAATGTACCCACCTAAACTGCTTCCGTTGGCAATTCATTCCATATGCGTACCATTCTTGGTGTAATAAACTTGCCCATCAGTTCCCTTTTATTCTTTCCCCTCTAACCTTAAACCTCGGAGGGTCAGTACGGACTTGTTGAGCCTGTTTCCACACGGTAGGGGTTCTATGATGCCCTCAAGTCCTGATTTCCCAACCCTAGGAAAAAGATTGAGTGCATTCACCCAATCCAAACCTCTCATGATCACATACACTTCTATTAGATCACCTCTCAGTCTCCTGAGCTCAAAAGAAAGAAGTCCTAGCTTGTCCAACCTCTCCTAATAACTCAATCACTTGAGTACTGGCAACATCCTTGTAAATTTATTCTACACTCATTCCAGTTTAATAACATCCTTCCTGTAGCAAGGTGACCAAAACTGAACATAATACTCCAAGTGCGGCCTCACCAACATCCTGTATAAATGCAACGTAACTTCCCAACTTCTGTACTCAATGCCCTGACTGATGAAGGACAGTGTGCCAAAAGCCTTATTCACTGCCCTGTCTACCTGGGACTCCACTTTCAGAGAACCGTGCACCTGAACTCCAAGGTCCCTTTGTTCCACTATACTCCTTAAGGCCCTACCATTCACCATGAAACTCATACCTTGATTTGACTTTCCAAACTCCACTTATTTATATTAAACTCCATTTGCCATTTCTCTGCCCACTTCCCCAATGGATCGAGATCCTGCTGCAATTTCTGATAACGTTGTCTTCGTTATCTACTATTTTAGTATCATCTCCAAATTTACTAATATGCCTTGTGCATTCTCATTCAAATCATTGATGTCAATAACATTCAGCAATGGGTCCAGCACTGACCCGAGGCACTCCATTAGTCACAGGCCTCCAGTCCGACAAGTATCCTTCCACTATTACCCTCTGCTTCCTACAATCAAGCCAACTGTGTATCCAATTTGCCAGCTACCCCTGAATTGGCAGGTCTGATGTGGTGGGCATCACAGAGACATGGCTGCAAGGGGATCAGGACTGGGAGCTGAATATTCAAGGCTATGCATCCTATCGAAAACCCAGGCAGGTGGGCAGAGGGGTTGGGGTTATCTTATTAGGAAGAAATGAAATGAAATCAATTGTAAGAAACAAAGTAGGGTCAGATGGTGTAGAATTCAGGAACCACAAGATTTTAAAAAACCCATAGTTGGAGTTATGTACAGGCCTTCAAACAGTAGTCAGGAGCTGGGTTGCAAGACATACCAGGAGATAGAAAAGATGTGTAGGAGAGGCAAAGTTACAGTGATCACGGGGGATTTCAATATGCAGGTGGACTGGGAAAATCAGGTTGGTAGCGGATTGCAACAAAGGAATTTGTGGAATATCTATGACATGGTGTTTTGGAGCAGCTTGTGGTGCTGCCCATTAGGGATCAGGCAATACTGGATTTAGTGTTGTGCAATGAGGCAGATTGATAAAGGAGCTTAAGGTGAAGGAACCCTGAGGAGGCAGTGATTATAATACCATTGAATTACCTCTGCAATTGAAATGGATAAGATAGAATCAGAGGGAACGGTTATACAGCTGAATAAAGACAACTATAGAGGCATGAGGGAGAAGCTGGGTAGAATTGACTGGGAGAGGAATGTCGTAGGAAAGAGAATAGAACAGCAATAGCAGGAGTTTCTGGGAGAAATGCAGGAGACAGAGCAGGGATTCATCCCGAGGAAAACAAAGCATGGTACTAGGAGGATGAGGCAACCATGGCTGACCAGGGAAGTCAGGGATAGCACAAAACAGAAGAGAAAGCATATAATGCGGGGAAGGGCAGTGGGAAACCAGAGGATTGGGAAGCTTACAAAGACCAACAAAAAAAGAAATGAGGGAGAAGATTAAATACGAGGGTAAATTCGCCATAGACTGTTGAGTTTCTTCAGATATATAAAGGGGAAAAGAGAGGCAAAAGTGGGCATTAGGCAGCTGGAAAATGGCACTGGAGAGATAGTAGTGGGGAACAAGGAAATAGCTGAGGAACTGAATATATTTCATGTCAATCTTCCTGGTGGAAGACACGAGTAATATCTCAAAAATTCAAAAGAGTGAGGGGGTGGGGCAGAGCTGAGTATGGTGGCCATCACCAAGGAGACAGTACTAGATAAACTGAATGGCCTGAAGTGGATAAGTCACCTGGACCAGATGGACTACACCCCAGAGTTCCAAGGGAGATAACTGAAGAGATAGTGGAGGTGTTAGCAGTGATCTTTCAGGAATTATTAAAATCAGCAAGGGTCCCAGAGGACTGGAAAATTGCTAACATGACATCCCTGTTTAAAAAGGGAGTAAGGCAAAAGACAGAAAATCACAGACCGATTAGCCTAACCTTAGTTGTGGGTAAGATCCTGGAATCCATTGTGAAGGATGAGATTTCTGAATGCTTGGAAGTGTATGGTAAAATAGGCAAAGTCAGTATGGTTACATCAAGGGGAGGTCATGCCTGCCAAATCTGCTAAAGTTCTTTGCGGAAGTAACGAGCAGGTTAGACCAAGGAGAGCCAATGGACTTCAAGAAGGCCTTTGACAAGGTACCACACAGGAGGCTGCTGGGTAAGATAAAGGCCCATGGTGTCAGAGACAAGGTGCTAGCATGGTTAGAAGCTTGGCTGTCTGGCAGAAAGTAGAGAGTAGGGATAAAAGGGTCCTTCTCAGGATGGCAGCCGGTGACAAGTGGTGTTCCGCAAGGCTCAGTGTTGGGACCACAACTTTTCACTTTACACATTAACAATCTAGATGAAGGAATTGAGGGCATTCTGACTAAGTTTGCAGATAATAGGAAGTTAGGTAGAGGGACAGGTAGCATTGAGGAGGCAGGGAGGCTGCAGAAGGATTTGGACAGGTCAGGAGAGTGGGCAAGAAGTTGCAGATGGAGTACAAGGGGGGAAAGTGTGAGGTCATGTACATTGATCAGAAGAACAGAGGCATGGACTCTTTTGTAAATGGGGAGAAAATTCAGAGTCTGAAGTGCAAAGAGACTTGGGAGTTCTAGTCCAGGATTCTTTCAAGGTAAACTAGTAGGTTGAGTCAGTAGCTAGGAAGGCACATGGAATAATGGCAGTTATTTTGAGAGGACTTGAATATAAAAGCAGAGATATACTTCTGAGGAACTGTAAGGCTCTGGTCAGGCCACATTTGGAGTATTGTGCACAGTTTTGGGCCCCATATCATTAGGAAGGATGTCCTAGCCATGGAGCATGTTCAGAGGAGGTTCACGAGAGTAGTCCCAGGAATGAACAGCTTAACATATGAGGAATGTTTGAGGAGTCTGGATCTATACTCGATGGAGTTGAGAAGAATGAGGGAGAATCTAATTGAAACTTATTGAATACTGCATGGCCTGGACAGAGTGGATGTTGGGAAGATGTTTCCTTTGGTGGGAGAGACTAGGACCTGAGGGCACAGCCCCTTTAGAACAGAGATAATGAGAAACTTCTTCAGGCAGAGAGTGGGGAATCTATGGAATTCACTGCCATAGAAGGTCATTGAGTATATTAAGACTGAGACAGATAAGTTCTTGAGTATCAAGGGGATCAAGGGTTACCAGGAGAAAGCAGGAGAATGGGGTGGAGAGACTTATCAGCCAGTTTTAATGCTCTGCTGTGCAAACTCCTTTCACAGACAGTTACCTCCCAGAGAGCTCTTAAGCTAGCAGTCTCTGTGGCAGTTTTCTTTTAACTATTCAAAAACGTCTAGTTTTATACCCCAAAACATTGGATTGTTTCATTTGTTTTAATATTATCAAAATACTAAATTCAAACTTGATTGGATTTTGTTATCTTGGGGCATAATTTAAACTGAGTGGCCAAATTTGAATTTTGTTTGTCTCAACCCAGCTACTGCTAGCCATCTCCACCAAGTGTTACATTGTTGCCTTGTTCAGAACATTTTTGTGCTATGTCCGACAGGCCTTGGTAGCTTTTCAACTCTCTTCAAGGTACGAGACCTCTGCACCTTCATAACAACAGGGATCTGGTTAGAAATCCCACCTCAGGCAACTGTCTGTGTGGAGTTTGCAAATTCTCCCTGTGTTATGCAGGTTAGATGAATACAAACACAAACATACACTCTCTCAGACACGCACACAGACACACCCTCCTTCACACATGCTTACATACACACACCCTCTCACACACACACATTCTCTCTCTCCCTCTCCCTCTCCCTCACACACCCATAGTCTTTCCCTCTCCCTCAGATACAAAAACACACACACTCTCTCTCCCTCTCCCTCACTCTCACACACACTCTATCCCTTTCCCTCACACAAACACACACTCACCCTTGCTCTTCCTCACACACACACTAATACAATCTCTCCCTCTCCATCACACAGACATCCACACTCTCTCTCATTCTCCCTCACACACACACTCTCACCTTCTCCCTCGCTCACACACACAAACACACACTTATGCACTCTCTCGCCCTCACACACTCACGCACTGTCTCTCCCTCTCCCTCACACACACTCTCCCTCACCCTCACATACACATATGCACTCTCTCCCTCTCTCTCACACACACACTGTCTTCCTCTCCTTCACACACACAGACACTCTCTCTCTTTCCCTCATTCACACACATGCACTCTCCCTCCCTATCCAACACACACACACGCACTCTCTCCCTCTCCCTCACATACACACATGCATTCTCTCTCTCTCCCTCATTCACACACATGCACTCTCTCCCTCTCCAAAACACGCACACTCTCTCCCTCTCCCTCACTCACAATCACACGTTCTCCCTCTCCCTCTCACACACATACAAGCACTCTCTTCATCTCCCTCACACATGCATACAAACACATACTCTCTCTCCGTCTCCCTCTCCCTTATACACATACACGCATTCTGTCTCCCTCTCCCTTACACAGACATACACCCACATTCTCTCTCCTTCTACCTCACACACACATGCACTGTCTCACCCTCTCCCCCCTCCCACACACACACACACATGCTCCCCCCCTCCCTCACTCACACACATCCGCACTCTCTCTCCCTTTCTCTCATACACACTCCCTCTCCCTCACACACATATACGCATTCTGTCTCCCTCTCCCTTACAGAACACTCGCCCTCACACATGCTTACATACACACACACACTCGCACTGTCTCCCTCACAGACACATACCCACCAACACGCTCCCCCTTAAACATGCTTACACACACCCTCTCACACACACAGACTCTCTTCCTCTCCCACTCTCACACACACACTCTCTCTCTCTCCCTCGCAGACACATACCCACCCATACTCTCCCTCACTCATGCTTACACGCACACATGCACTCTCTCTCCCACTCCCACAGACACACACATACTCTCTCTATCCCCCTCCCTCACGCACATGCTCATCCACGCTCTGTCCCTCACACATGCTCACATATACACACCATCTCACACACACATGCACTCTCTCTCCCTCTCCCTCACACACACAGACACACACGCACTCTCTTCACAGACACATACCCACCCACACTCTCTCACTCACTCATGCTTACATATACACTCCCTCTTCCTCTCGCTCTCACACGCATACTCACTCTCTCTCCCTCATACATGCATACGCGCTGTCTCTCCCTCTCCATCACACATACGCATTTTCTCGCCTTCCTCACACACATACATGCACTCTCTCCCTCTCTCTCTCACACACACACCCTCACTCTCCCTCACACACACACACTTATGCACTCTCTCTCCTTCTCACACACATGCACTCTCTTGCCCTCCCTCTCACACACTGTCTCCTTCTCTCTCACATACGAACTCTCTCTCCCTCTCACACACATCTCCTTCACACATACATACACGCACACAGTCTCGCTGTCCCCCCCTCTCTCATACACACACACACATACAGGCTCTCTCATACACACACTCTCTCACATTCATATACTCCCTCACACTCACACATACTCACTCAGACACTCACACATACCCTCTCTCATACACACACACTCACACATTCATGTACTCCCTCACGCTCACATTCTCTCTCAGACACACACACTCTCTCTCTCTCTCTCTCACACACACACACACACACACACTCACACACACACATATGCAGGCACTTACCCACCCAAACTCTCTCCTCACACATTCCTTCATACATACACCCTCACACAAATACACTCTCTCCCTCTCCCTCACACACACACATTCACTCTCCCACACGCACACACATATATGCGTTCTCTCTCCCTCTCCCTCACAAACATGCACTTTCTCTTGTTCTCCCTCTCTCCCCCTCTCTCTCTCACTGTCCCTCACACACAAACATACATGCACCCTCTCTCCCTCTCCATAATATACACGCACGCACTCTCTTTCACTCTCCCTCACGCACACATACACACACACACTCTCTCCCACTCACATACTCACTCTCTCCCTCATACACACACACTCACTTTCTCCCTCCCCCCACACACACAGACATACACTCTGTCTCCCTCTCCCTCACACACATATGCACTCTCTCTCCCTCTCCCTGACACACTGAGACACACACGCACTCTCTCTACCTCTCCCTCACACACATTCTCTCCCTCTCCCTTGCACACACATACACGCGCGCACACTCTCTCCCTCTCACTGACATACACACACACTCTCTCACTCTCCCTCACGCACACACATTCTCTCTCCTACAGACACACACACACATGCACGCACAGACTCTCACAGGTGTATACCTTCTCACACTCTCAAGTGCGCATACACACACACGACCACACACACACACCCTTCTCAAGCACATGCATACCCACCCACATACACATAAACAGACTAATACACATGCAGGCACATACCCTCCCATACCCTCTCCTCACACATGCTTCCATACACACACCTTCATGCACACACACACAGGCACACACACATATGCACTCTCGCCCTCTCTCTCCCACACACACGCACTCTCTTCCTCTCCCACACACACACACACACACACACACACACACTCTCGCTCACACTCTCACTCTCTCTCCCTCTGCCTCACACATACACACATTCTCTCTCGCTCTCCCTCACGGACACACACAGGTGCGCGCGCGCTCTCTCTCTCTCCCTCACAAACATGCGCATACTCTCTCTCTCCTCCCTCACACACACGCATGCACTCTCTCTCCCTCACACACACACACTTTCTCCCTCCCCCCCACACACACACATGCAATAGACAATAGACAATAGACAATAGATGCAGGAGTAGGCCATTCTGCCCTTCGAGCCTGCACCGCCATTCAATATGATCATGGCTGATCATTCCTAATTAGTATCCTGTTCCAGCCTTATCTCCATACCCCTTGACTCCACTATCTTTAAGAGCTCTATCCAATTCTTTCTTAAAAGAATCCAGAGACTGGGCCTCCACTGCCCTCTGGGGCAGAGCATTCCACACAGCCACCACTCTCTGTGTGAAGTAGTTTCTCCTCATCTCTGTCCTAAATGGTCTACCCCGTATTTTTAAGTTGTGTCCTCTGGTTCGGCACTCCCCCATCAACGGAAATATGTTCCCTCCTGCCAGAGTGTCCAGTCCTTTCATAAGCCTATACGTTTCAATCAGATCCCCTCTCAGTCTTCTAAACTTAAGGGTATACAAGCCCAGTCGCTTCAGTCTTTCCGTGTAAGGCAATCCTGCCATTCCAGGAATTGACCTCGTGAACCTACGCTGCACTCCCTCAATAGCCAGAATGTCTTTCCTCAAATTTGGAGACCAGAACTGTACACAGTACTCCAGGTGTGGTCTCACCAGGGCCCTGTACAGCTGCAGAAGCACCTCTTTGCTTCTATACTCAATCCCTCTTGTTATGAAGGCCAGCATGCTATTAGCCTTCTTCACGACCTGCTGTACCTGCATGCTTGCCTTCATTGACTGGTGGACAAGAACACCCAGATCTCTCTGAACAGCCCCTTTACCTAATTTGATACCATTGAGGTAGTAATCTGCCTTCCTGTTCTTGCCACCAAAGTGGATAACCAGACATTTATCCACATTAAACTGCATCTGCCATGCATCTGCCCACTCACCTAACTTGTCCAGGTCACCCTGTAATCCCCTAACATCCTCATCACATTTCACCCTACCACCTAGCTTTGTGTCATCAGCAAATTTGCTAATGTTATTGCTGATACCATCTTCTATATCATTTACATATATTGTAAAAAGCTGCGGTCCCAGCACGGATCCCTGCGGTACCCCACTGGTCACTGCCTGCCATTTCGAAATGGAGCCGTTAATCACTACCCTTTGTTTCCTATTAGCCAACCAATTCTCTATCCAATCTAGTACTTTGCCCCCAATCCCGTGCGCCCTAATTTTACTCACTAACCTCTTGTGTGGGACTTTATCAAAAGCTTTCTGAAAGTCCAGGTACACTACATCCACTGGATCTCCCTCGTCCATCTTCCGAGTTACATCCTCAAAAAATTCAAGAAGATTAGTCAAGCATGATTTCCCCTTCATAAATCCATGCTGACTCTGTCCTATCCTGTTACTATTATCCAGATGTGCCTTAATTTCATCCTTTATAATAGACTCCAGCATCTTTCCCACCACTGAGGTCAGACTAACTGGTCTATAATTTCCTGCTTTCTCCCGCCCACCCTTCTTAAAAAGTGGCACAACATTAGCCGCCCTCCAATCCTCAGGAACCAACCCCGATTCTATTGAACTCTGGAAAATAATCACCAGCGCATCCACGATTTCCCGAGCCACCTCCTTCAGTACCCTGGGATGCAGGCCATCAGGTCCCGGAGACTTATCAACCTTCAGACCTAACAGTCTCTCCAACACCAAATCCTGGCAAATAGAAATTCCCTTAAGTTCAGGTCCTTCAGCCACTGTTACCTCAGGGAGATTGCTTGTGTCTTCCCCAGTGAACACAGATCTGAAGTACCCATTTAATTCCTCTGCCATTTCTTCGTTCCCAGTAATATATTCCCCTGCTTCTGTCTTCAAGGGCCCAATTTTTGTCCTAACCATTTTTTTGCCTTGGACATACCTAAAAAAGCTTTTACTATCCTCCTTTATATTCTTGGCCAGTTTACCTTCGTACCTCATTTTTTCTCTGCGTATTTCCTTCTTACTAATCCTCTGTTGTTCTTTAAAAGCTTCCCAGTCCTCCGTTTTCCCGCTTATCTTCGCTAAGTTATACTTTTTCTCTTTTAACCTTATATGTTTCTTTACTTCCCTTGTCAGCCACGGCCGCCCATGTCTCCTCCTGGGATCTTTCTTCCTTTTAGGAATGAACTGATCCTGCATCTTCTGCATTATACACAGAAATATCTGCCATTGTTCCTCCACGGTCTTCCCTGTTAAGGTATTAAACCATTGAACTTTGGCCAGTTGCTCCCTCATAGCTCCATATTTCCCTTTATTCAACTGAAATATTGTCACTTCAGATTGTACCCACTCCCTCTCAAATTGCAGATTGAAGCTTATTGTATTATGGTCACTACTTCCCAATGGCTCCTTCACTTCGAGGTCACTGACCAATTCTGGTTCGTTACACAATACCAGATCCAGAATCGCCTTATCCCTGGTCGGCTCCAGCACCAGCTGCACTAAAAATCCATCTCTGAGGCACTCCACAAAGTCTCTTTCTTGAGACCCGACACCATCCTGATTCTCCCAGTCTACCTGCATGTTAAAATCCCCCATAACAACTGTAGTAACATCTTTGCGACAAGCCAATTTCAGCTCCTGATTCAACTTACCTCCAACATCCAGACTACTGTTTGGGGGCCTGTAGATGACTCCCATGAGGGTCTTTTTACCCTTAGTGTTTCGAAGCTCTATCCACACTGACTCTACATCCCCTGACTCTAGGTCCGCCCGCGCAAGGGACTGAATATCCTCCCTTACCAACAAGGCCACCCCACCCCCTCTGCCCGTCAGTCTATCCTTACGATAACACATGTAGCCTTGAATATTCATTTCCCAGGCCCTGTCCCCATGAAGCCACGTCTCAGTTATCCCCACAATATCGTATCTGCCAATTTCCAAAAGAGCCTCAAGCTCATCCACCTTGTGTCTAATGCTTCGTGCATTCATATATAGAATTTTTAATTTGTTACTGCTCTCACCCTTCCCCTCAACCCTTATTTCACTCAACTTTACAGCATGATGCCTTTTCCAGTTTTCTGCCTCCTTGATACAGTTGTCTTTCTTGACTTCTCTTGTTCTAACTACCCCTTCAATTTCCTTTTTAAACATCCAGCTTGTCCCCTCCCCCCTGCTACTTAGTTTAAATGTAGCGGTGTTGCAGCAGAAAACCTGCCTGCCAGAATGCCGATCCCTGTTCTATTAAGGTGCAAGCCATCTCTCTTGTAGAATTTATGGTTACCATAAAATATACCCCAGTGATCCAAGAACTTGAAACCTTGCTTCCTGCACCAGTTCCCCAACCACACGTTCAAGTCCATTATCTCCCGGTTTCTGGCCACACTAGCCCGAGGAACTGGAAGCAAACTGGAGATAACCACCTTGGACGTCCTGCTTTTTAGCCTTCTTCCTAGTTCTGCGAAGTCTCGCTGTAGTATGTTCCTCCTCTTCTTCTGTCTCTTCTTCGCACTCTGTCTCCTTCTCCCTCACACACATATGCACTCTCTCTCCCTCTCCCTGACACACTGAGACATACATGCACTCTCCCTACCTCTCCCTCACACATTCTCTCCTTCTCCCTTATACATACATACACGCACACACACACTCTCCCTCGCACACACACTCTCCCTCACACACACATACACACACTCTCTCTCCGTCTCCTGCACACACACACACTCTCTCTCACTCTCCCTCACGAACACATATACGCACACATGTTCTCTCTCCTACAGACACACACACACACATGCATGCACAGACTCTCACAGGTGTATACTCTCTCACACTCTCTCAAGTGCGCACGCACACACACACACTCCCTCCCTCTTAAGCACATGCATGCACACCCACATACACACAAACAGACAGAGAGACACACATGCAGGCACATACTCTCCCACACTCTCTCCTTATACATGCCTCCATACACACACCCTCACGCACACACATACACACGCACTCTCGCTCACACTCTCACTCTCTCTCCCTCTCCCTCACACACACATACTCTCTCTCTCCTCACACACATGCACTCTCTCTCCCTCCCTCACACACCCTGTTTCCCTCTCCCTCTCCCTCACACACATACATACACGCACACTCTAGATCTACCCCTCTCTCTCATACAAACACACTCTCAGACACAGGGTCTCTCATACACACTCTCTCGCATTCATATACTTACACATATGCGCTCAGACACTCACACATATCCTCTCTCATACACATTCACACTCTCTTTCTCACACACAAACACACTCTCTCTCTCACTCACACACACACACACACACACACACACCGGATCCTCTCTCATATACACACACTTTCAAAGGGGTATACTCTCTCACACTCTCTCTCAAGTACACACACACACATGCAGGCTCATACCCACCCAAACTCTCTCCTCCCACATGCCTACATACATACACCCTCACACACACTCTCCCTCACACACACACTCTCGCTCTCCCACACACACACACACTCTATCTCCCTCTCCCTCACAAACACGCACTTTCTCTTGTTCTCCCTCTCCCCCCCCCCACTGTCCCTCACACACAAACATACATGCACCCTCTCTCCCTCTCCCTAACATACACACACGCACTCTCCTTCACTCTCCCTCACACACACTGTCTCTCCCAGTCACACACACGCATGCACACACAGACTCTCACAGGTGTATACTCTCTCCCACACTCTCTCAAGTGCACGTGCACACACACACACTCCTTTCTCAAGCACATGCTTGCACACCCACATACACTCAAACAGACAGATACACATGGAGGCACATGCCCTCCCACACTCTCTCCTCACACATGCCTCCATACACACGCCTTCACACGCACACACATACACGCACTCTCACCCTCTTCCTCACACACACGCGCGCACTCTCTACCTTTCCCTCACACACACACACACGCACTCTTGCTCACACTCTCACTCTGTCTCTCTCTTTCCCTCACATACACACACACACACACATGCATTCTCTCTTGCTCTCCCTCAAGGACACACACGTGCGCACGCACTCTCTCCCTCACAAACATGCACATACTGTCTCTCCTCCCTCATACACACATGCATGCGCTCTCTCTCCCTCACACACACATATACATTCTCTCCCTCTCCCTCACACACACATACTCACTCTCTCCCCCACACACACACTCACTTTCTCCCTCCCCCCCCATACACATGCACTCTGTCTCCTCTCTCTCACACACATATGCACTCTCTTTCCCTCTCCCTGACACACACACTCTCTCCCTCTCCCTGACACAGAGACACACACGCACTCTCTCCATCACACATGCATTCTCTCCCTCTCCCTTACACACTCTCCCTCACAGACACACACACACACACACACACTCTCTCCGTCTCCCACACACAAACACACACTCTCTCCCTCTCCCTGACATACACACATGCAGTCTCTCTCACGCACACATACACATTCTCTCTCCTACACACACGTACACACAGACTCTCATAGGTGTATACTCTCTCACACACTCTCTCAAGTGGTGTTACACATACATACACTCTCTCTCCCTCACACACATGCATTCTGTCTCCTTCTCCCTTACACACACATGCACACACAAGAACTCTCTCCCTTACACATGCTCACATACACACACCCTCTCTCACACACGCACTCTCTCCCTCTCCCTCAAACACACACACACACGCACACATGCGCGCGCGCAAACTCTCTCCCCCTCACACACAGACACAAACACACACACATTCTCTCCCTCACACACGCACTCTCTTTCTTTCTCCCTCACACATACACACTCTCTCTCCCTCACACACACGTGCGCGCACACACACTCTCTCTGTCCCTCACACATACAGACACATATGCATGCACTCTATCTCCTTCTCCCTCTCACTCTCTCTCACACATACACATGCTCTCCCTGCGCCTCACATACACACACGCACACTCTCTCCCTCTCCCTCACACACCCACGCACTCTCTCTCGCTGTCCCTCACACATACGCACACACTCTCCTTTTCCCTCGCACATGTACATGCATGCACACACACACTTACGCACTCTCTCCCTCTACCTCACACACTTTCTATCTCTCTCCCTCACACACACATACACATACACGTGCACTCTCTCCCATTCCCTCACACACCCACACACTCTGTCCCCCTCTCCCTTGTGTACACACATGCACTCTGTCTCCCTCTCCCTCACATACACATACGCACTCTCTCTCCCCCTCCCTCAAACACACTCTCTCCCTCTCCCTCACAAACACACACACGCGCATATATACACGCACACTCTCTCCTCCCTCGCATGCGTGCACACACTCACACTTATGCACTCTCTCTCCCTCTCCCTGACACACTGACATACATATGCACTCTCTCTCCCTCTCCCTCTCACACATGCACATGCACCCTCTCTCCCTCTCACAGTTTCTCTTCCTCTTCCTTTCTCACACACACAAAATAACTCTCTCCCACTACCTCTCACACACACACATACACTTTCACTCCCTCTCATTCACAGACATACGTCTCTCCCACTCCCTCACACACACACACACACATTCTTTCTCCCTCTCCCTCACCCTCTCTCTCATACACACAAATACACACACTTATGCACTTTGTCTCCCTCTCCTTCTCACACACACACACACTCTCTCTCCCTCTAACATACACATGCGCACTCTCTCCCTCTCTTCCTCACACACATACGCACTCTCTCCCTCACCCTCACATGCACAGGAGTTGAGTACAGGAGTTGGGAGGTCATGTTGCGACTGTACAGGACATTGGTTAGGCCACTGTTGGAATATTGCATGCAATTCTGGTCTCCTTCCTATCAGAAATATGTTGTGAAACTTGAAAGGGTTCAGAAAAGACTTACAAGGATGTTGCCAGGGTTGGAAGATTTGAGCTATAGGGAGAGGCTGAACAGGCTAGGGCTGTTTTCCCTGGAGCGTCAGAGGCTGAGGGGTGACCTTATAGAGGTTTACAAAATTATGAGGGGCATGGATAGGGTAAATTGGCAAAGTCTTTTCCCTGGGGTCGGGGAGTCCAGAACTAGAGGGGCATAGGTTTAGGGTGAGAGGGGAAAGATATAAAAGAGACCTAAGGGGCAACTTTTTCACACAGAGGGTGGTATGTGTATGGAATGAGCTGCCAGAGGATGTGGTGGAGGCTGGTAAAATTGCAACATTTAAAAGACATTTGGATGCGTATATGAATAGGAAGGGTTTGGAGGGATATGGGCCAGGTGCTGGCAGGTGGGACTAGATTGGGTTGGGATACTTGGGTTGGCATGGACGGGTTGGGCCGAAGGGTCTGTTTCCGTGCTGTACATCTCTATGACTCTCCCTTACACGCGCACACACACTTGTGCACTTTGTCTTCCTCTCCTCACATATACACACACTCTCTCTCCCTCACACACACAAACTTTTGCTCTCCCTCACACACACGAGCACACACGCAGACATGCACTCTCCCTTGCTCTTCCTCTCACACACTCTCTCTCTCTCTCTCTCTCTCACACACACACACTTTCACATTCATATACTTCCTCACACACACACACTCACAGAGACCCTCTCTCATACATATACACACACTCTCACACACATATACTCTCTCACACTCTCTCTCAAGCACATGCATGTGCACGCACACCCACATATACACACACACAGACAGACACACACACACAGGCACATACCCACGCACACTCTCTCCTCATATATGCCTACATATACACACCCTCACACACACGCACACGCACTCTCTCCCTCTCCCTCACACACATAAACACATTCTCTCTCCCTCTCCCTCACATGCAAATATGCACTCTCTCTCCCTCACACACATGCACACTCTGTCTCCCTCATGCACACATACTCTCTCACTATCCCTCAAACATTTGCAGATACATTCTATTTTGTTCAGAAACCATACAATCTGTAGACAGTCAATGTGGCATTTTATAAATTCCTACTTTGGAAATAAAAACAGTCTGGCTCCAGGATGATGTACAAACAGACTTGAAACATGGTCTCACACGTAAAACGCATTGTCTGACCTTTATTTTGAGAAAACTTTAAATTATCTTAAGGCAGGGATTTACATATTAATCAATTGAAGCCTGCGCCTCCACTCTAACTGATTAAAGACTTAATAGCCATCTGAGTTGTTCAATACGTTTGCGTAAGTTGTATGACCCTTTGATCTTTTACTGTAAATTCTGTGCCCAATGTATCCTCTCTCTCACTAGCTGTTTGGGGAAGGAGTGGGGACTCTAAAAGCTTGTGGTTTTAAATAAAACTGTTTGACTATAACCCAGTGTGGTTTTTGACTTTGTCGACTCTAGTCCAACACAGACATCTCCACTTCATGAGTTCACAGTGATCAGTCCACAGTGATGTGTAGCGAGGGCACTCTTCAGTTAAGGTACAGCACTGTGTGTGTCTCTTAGTAACTGCATACAGAGTCTGTATTGAGGCCCCACCTCAGGATGCTGGTTTCACAGGGGCTAATCCTGAAAGTAGAACAGTGCTGGACAAGCACAGCAGGTCAGGCAGCATCCGAGGAGCAGGAAAATCGACGTTTCGGGCAAAAGCCCTTCATCAGGAATCTGCAGTACCCACTTCCGCCTGGGGGTCATCCTGAAGCTGTTGAGCAAGGCCCTTTCCCTGTGGTCATTTGAAACTTGCCTGCTGAACAGTGAAGTTCCCCAGTCTAACAGTAAAAACCCATTCATCTCATTCACTCTTAATAAAAGCAAAATATTGCAGATGCTGGAAATCAAAAATAAAAACAGAAGGTGTTGGGGGAACTGAGCAGGTGGAGATCGAGAGACCTAACATTTTGAGTTCACTTACAGGACACTTTGGGACTTTGACTCTGCCTGGACTGACAACTATCCTTGTAATACTCTAACAGGAACACTGTGTGCTCAGGGACACATAACCAGTTCATGGACTGCAACAGACTCCAGGCTCTTCATTCACTGTCATTGCACTCAGTCACGTTGAGCTGACCTGGGTGCTCTCATCATTCCTGCCTCGCATTGCCTTTTTGTGTTTTGCCCTCTCAGCCTGAGATACCAGGCCCTTAAACTGCTGCCTTGCTATTCCATTTAGCACAGCCACAAAGACAGGAAGCTTGCCTCTGTTGTCATTCTCTGCAGGCCTCAGTCCGGTTTAGGAGAATAGCCTTCCCTCAGGGGATCTCAGCACAGGAAGTCAGGGACAGCCTGTAGGATTACTCCAGGGCTTACTCCAGGATCGGAGGAGCTGAATGACAGGGAGCACAATAACCCTCCTGATTCTCTTTGCCCCATTGTGGCTGTGTGTGTGGGATACAGGCATCGTTGGAGATGATGTTAGGTGACAAAGCCATAACTGTTGGCGCAGGTGGGCAGTCTCCCAGACACAGAGGGCATGTAGGGTTAGTGGGGTTGTAGATTGGGGTGAATGAGGGTGATGGGAGTGGGAAAATACTGAAGATGCCTGCAATAGAGCAAGAGGCTTGGCGGGAGGTGATTACAGAGGAACAGAGGAAACAGTGAAGATAGTGGCACTTAGACTCACAGCAGAGAAGATCATTGATCTTCCTAAAGCATTCCTCCAGTCAGCAAAGACAGCTTTAACTGGGACGGCAAGCTCAGATCTGGAGTGATTGTTACAAGGTCAGACGGGTGGATCCCATAGAATAGAAGTTCCCTGATTGGGGCTGTTAACCTGGTCCAATCAGGGAGCACTGGCTGACACATAGATAAAGGAGTGTCCGAGGTTCTGTTCACTCTGAGAATTGGCTCTGAGGGAGCTGGAAGGAGCCTCCTCGTGTAAATAAAGGGGGACTTGGAGATGGGATACTGGCCCCCCCCAGAGTTAATTCTATGGCGATGACAGAAGCCCACTCCTGAAGAAATTCACTTGCAACAGTCACCTTTTTATGGGGGTAAGCATTTCTGATATCATGCTGTTATTTGGGAAGGTTGACTTATTGAATCCTGCTGTCAAAGTCTGGATCCAGTATGTGGAAAGAATCCATCAATTTTTCCAGGTAAATGGCATTGATTTTTAAATGCCCCAATGAGTAATCTTTCTGACAGCTTGTGGACCTGCAGCTTTTTTGGTTATTCACAGCTGAACTCTCCCTGAGACACCAAATTTTAAAACCTTTGAGAAGTTGATGGATTTAATTAAGGAATATTATGAGTCAAGCCTCCTCTAATTCTGAGACATCGGATGTGCAGGAAAATCTCTGCTGGATATGAAAAGATCTTTGGGGTCTTGGACAGAGGTGAGGGGGGAGGTGTGGGCGCAGGTGGCAAGGGAAGGTGCCACCTTTCCTTGGGGGGGATGTGGACCTAACGAGGGAGTCATGGAAGGAATTGTCTCTGCAAAGCACAGATAGGAGTGTGTGGAGGGAAATATATCTCTGGTGGTGGGGTCTGACTGGAGGTGGCAGAAATGGCCGAGGATGATGCCTTGTATCCAGAGATTGGTGGGGTGAAAGGTGAGGACCAGGGGGGTTCTATTATTGTTGCGATTGGAGGAGTGGGGTTCAGGGGTGAGGTTCAAGGGTGGAGATGCGCTGGATGAGGGGAAATTGCGATCCTTGAAGTAGGAAGCCAGCTGGGATGTTCTGGAGTGGAAGTGATCCTCCTGGGTGTGGATGTGGCAGAGGTGGAGGAATTGGGAGTAAGGGATAGTATTTTCACAGGAGGGGATGTGCATATCGGTGGGTTTGAAATGGATGTCTGTGTTCAGTCAGTCACCAGAAATGGAGATGGAGAGGTCTAGGAAGGGGAGGGCGGTACCCGAGATGTCCAGGTGAACTTGTGGGCAGGGCAGAAGGTGTTAGTGAAGTTGATGAACTGTTCAGGGCTCTCAAGGCATCTCCAATACAGTCCTCAATGTAGCAGAGGAAAAGGTGGGGGATGGTGCCAGTTATACGGAAGAGGACTCTCCAGCATCTGCAGTCCTCGCTTTCTCACAAATTGAAGGTGAGCAGATCATCAGGGGCCAATATTAAAGGCATTTAAATGGTCACTGGGTGAACATATGGATAATAATGGAATAGTGTAAGTTAGGTTGGCGTTAGATTAGTTCCACAGGTCGGCGCAACATCGAGGGCCAAAGGGCCTGTACTGTGCTGTAGTGTCCTATGTTCTAGCAAAGGAGTGTCACTACAAGGACCTGGCTGCAGTCTGTAAAACCCTCACTGACCTCACAGGAGTAGTGAAGATCAGTGAGCTCATCTTCAGAGACCATTTCCTAACCACTGCTGCACTAACGCCATATGCAGCTCAGTATATCATAGCCCTGTCACTGCCTTATTGACCATGTTTAACAATCACACCTCGTGTCTACCTTCCAGAGACTCCACCTCACACCCTCACACACATCACAACAACAAGTTTCACACTCACTTCAGCTATGACATGTATATCATCCTCAACTCACCTAACAATCTTGTCGGACAAGATCAGACACAATGGAGGAATCAGTGGGTGTGCAGGAAGGAATTTCTGCATCTCCTGAGCTCCTTGGAGGAATCAGTGCAGTGAGTTATTCAGCATGCTTCACACAAGCTTTCCAAACCCAAGCTCACTATTCTGAGCATTGTCTCAGCAAGCAGATACCAGGAGGAGAGAGGGAATGTTTCAACGTCTTTGTAAATAAATGCAAGAACCCCACTGAGTTGAGGGAATGTCTTGTCCTGGATTGCACAAACTGGACAAGAATCATCTGCGAAGATACTGACCACTATTCGAGCATCTCTGACAGACTCAGATATGAAGACCTGCCTCTGCAAATACCTGCCACCCCACCTGTGGAAGGGTGACTATGACAAGGTAAGGCAATTGCTCAATGTCTCTGTTAGACAGTTCCCCCACTTGTGGCACAAACCTTCAGCTGTTATTAATGAAGACTTTGCAGGAATGATAAGACAGTGTGAGCTGTTTATGTTCCTGGTGCCTGGGTTGATGCCATGTAGTCTGTCCAGTTTTATTCCTTTTATACTGAGACTTACAGCAGTTTTATAGAACTGAATATCTTGGGAGGCCATTTCAGGGCAGGGTAAGTCTCAACTACATTGCTGTGGGTCTGGAGTCATATGTAGGTCAATCTGGACAAAGATAGCAGATTTCCTTCCCTTCACGACATGAATGAATCCAATGGGTTTTTAACGAGAATTGACAATGGGTTCATACTTACCATCACACACAAGACGTGCTGCAGAAAATTCACCGACGATCCTTAGACAACACCCGCCAAATCCACGACCATTTCCATCCAAAAGGACAAGGGCAGCAGATACATGAGAACATCACCCCCTGCAAATTCCCATCCAATCCACTAATCATCCTGATTTGGCAATATATCACTGTTCCTTCAGTGTCACTCTCTCCCTCATGGCAATGTGGGTATACCTCCAGCACATGGACTACAGCAGTTCAAGAAGGCAACTCATCCCCACTTTTTCAAAGGGGGAAACTGAGCATTGGCAATAAATACTGGGCCCAGCCAGTGACCCCGATGTCCCAAATATTCACGTCATTCATGTATGAAAGGTTGGTCACTTTGTATCACATGTGCTTCAGTCCAATTATATGTTTTACATTTTAATTGAAGTGTGAAAGTGTAAAATAATTGAAACTTACATTGGTATTTGGTGGCACTCTTCCCTCCAGGATCATCCTTAATACATTATTTACATCTGCTGTTTCTGTGAGTGCATTCCAACCAGTTGGATCCCAAAAATGTAGGAAGTTTTGCTGGTAGAATCTGAGCTATTAAATAAAAACATGTATAAACATTTGAAATAACAGTAGTTTAGGCGCTACACCACTGGATTAATTATCTCACAAAGTCAGGCTGAATTTTCTTGCAGGTGATGGGATAGTTGAGTTGGGAAACTCAGGTCTGCTCACTTGAGGGCAGTGAGGGATAGATCATGTCCTGAGGTGACTCTGAGATGGCAAAGGAAGCTAGCGAAAGCCAAGGTGAGCCAGTTAAAATGACCACTTCCATTTTCGGAACCTTAGTTGGTTATATTAAAGGCTGGTAAGCCATCACATGCCCTCACCTCCCTAATCCCACCCATTCCCCATGTTGTTCCATCACCCTAACCTCCTTCCATATCTCATGCTGGTTTAATGCGCTTCTCAATACCCCCATGTCACTTCCATGGCCCCGCTACATTTTCCATGTCCATGCTGTATCTTGTTGTATTGTCTGTAAAGATGCAGGAACTAATTAGTCAGGAACCAATTGATCTGTGTTTCATGCTCTCAGGAGCCACATTCACAACTGCTGTGCACAGTCACATGATGTATAAGAGGACACTGAACTAAAGCAGTTTTCTTACCAAGTAGCACTCTAGATAGGAGCTCCAACATTTCCAAGTCTAATGTGTGATTATTTCCAACACGTGGGAACTAAAAGACAATCAAAATATGTAATATGTGGCATAATGTCTGCAAGAAAGCCTAAAAATTTTGAATAAATTGGGAAAACCAACCCAAAACTGAGCCAGAGAAACAAAAAGAAACAGTAATTCATCATGTGAAAATGTAAAACAAAACTCAGTGCCAACATGAGTTTGCAATGTCTCAGGCTGTAGATACTGACAGTGCACATGAAGCCACAAGCAGACAGATGAAGGCACTGACTACCCAGAAACACTAGCCATCAGATAAGCCAAGAGAAAGGTAATAAGGCTAAGAAAGTGAAAAAAAATAAAAGTGAGGATACAAAACAGAGGGAAAAATGTGCAGAAGTTTTGAGTCTTCTTCAGAACTCTCTCAAGGTAGTCCACAGATTTACTCATGTATTTTAGGATGGGAATTGCTTGTGCTTATGGTACTGAGGAAGGACCGCATCATTGTGATATTAAACTCAGTTCAAGAGCATTCTACCTTAATGCCAATCCCTCAAACAGCATCACTAAAAACAAAGATGAGATTGCTTTTGGTTGTGGGAGCTTGATGTAATGCTGTGTTGCCTATATTGCAATAATGACTATTTCCAAAGCACTTTGTTGGCAGAAAAATGTTTTGGCATCTGATACTCTTGCAAGGTTCTGTATAAATGGAAGCATTGATTTTATCAGCACCCGATGTGTGACTCCAGTTTCACACTGATGTGGCTGACTCTTAATTATCTTCATAAAAGGCGTCAGCACAGGCCTTTGCTGTGCTGTATTAAACTTGTGAGTGGTTGTTCAAAGACATAGGAAAACACAGTAAAACTGGTGAATGAAATATACTGGTCTGATTGGTTTACTTCAAACTGGAGCTCCAGTATGACCAGTACATTTATTTCCAAGTGTTATATATTTTTAAACTAATTTGAAGTCTGGATCCTCATATCAGATTCAGACAATAAACAGCAGCTTTGTCAGTGGGGCCAGTACGTAAAGAATTAAAACAAAGAATTGTTGGATGCTGGGAATCTATACCAAACACAGAAATAGGATTCCAGTTAGTCTGACACTCCTCAAGTTCACTTTCCTGGTTTGTTTATCCCTTTCTTAGAATCTTGCTTCCTCACTGGAATATATATTTTTGCTGAGAATCACGAATTACCTCCTTAAAAGTCTGCCATTGCTTGCTTACTATCATTCCAGTTCATCTATCACTTTAGCTAACTCTATCCTCATCTCATTGTCATTCCCTTTATTTATGTTAAACACAATTGCTTCTGACCTGAGCTTCTCATTCTTAAACCAAATATGAAATGCTATCATGTTATGATCACTACTTCCTTGGGAGTCTTTTACTCAGAGGTCATTTATTAATGTTGCCTCATTACCCATAACCAATTCCAAAGTAATCTGCTCTCTCCTGTTGACACCATGATATATTGCTCTCGGACTCTATCCCAAATGCATTTTATAAATGTGTTGTCTTATTTGTGTTTCCAATTTGATTACCTCAACAACATGAAGATTAAAGTCACCCATAATTATTGCTCAATTCTTTTTACGTATGCCTATTATTTGGTGATTTATAGCCTTTCCCTCAGAGTGGGCACTGTTTGGAGGTCTGGATGTAAGAATGATACATTTATGATACATTTTAGCTTGTTTGTGATAATGCTCGAAACAGATACATTAAACAAAATGGTGTTGGGTCAGGGGTTGGGTCAGGGTGCGGTTAACTTGGACATGGCTGTCTGTAAATTAAGAAAACAAGGAAACTACTGTGAACAGCAAGATAATGAGTGAACAGGACAAAAGTCTTGTTCCAACATGTCCCAGCAGTAACTGAATTGAAGGGAAAACATCTGCCTATGATCTTTTTGTAACTGCCCTAATTTTGAACTGCCATTTTAAAAAGAGGTATAAAAAGCCTTAGCTTGTGTAATCACACTGGAGAGCACTTGCAGCACTGCCTAGTGTGTAAGAACACACTGGGGATTGCTGGGCTCCCCCGCCACATGGTGAGAAGCAAACAGTAAAGGATCTTTAATAATTTAAAATATTTTTCTTGTTCTCTCGTCATTAGAAGGAAAGTCAAGCGAGCTTTAAAGTGGACATTTCTCCCAACAATGTCTTCTTTCCCTTGCTGTTATTTATCTCTGCTGAAGTGAACTTTACATCATCAGAGCTTCAATTTGGTTTGATTTATTATTGTAGAAAACTATTGTTTTGCATGCTATCTAGACAAATCAAACATCAGGGTAACAGAACAGAATGCAGAATACAGTGTTATAGCTACAGGGAAGGTGCAGAGAAAGATCAACTCTAATATATGAGAGGGCCATTTATAAGTTTAATAACAGCAACGAAGATGTTCCTCAATCTATTGGTACGTGTTTTCAAAGTTTTATATCTTCTGCTCATATTGGAAGAGGGTGGAAAAGCGTATAACTGGAGTGGGAGGGGTCTTTGATGATGATGTCTGTTTTTCTGAGGCACTAGGAAGTATAGATGGAGTCAGTGGAGGGAAGGCTGGTGTTCACAGCTCACTGTAATTGCTTGCAGTTTTGGGCAGAGTAGTTGCCATACCACACTGTGATGCACCTGGATAGAATGCTTTCTATTATGCATCTATAGAAATTGATAAGACCAAAGACCAATACAGCACAGGAACAGGCCCTTCAGCCCTCCAAGCCTGTGCCACCACATTTTCCCCTTCCATATTAAAACTGCCTTCACTTACAGCATCTATCACCCTCTATCTCCTTGCCAATCATGTATTCATTCAGGTGCTTCTTGAATGTTGCTATTGTGTCTGCTTCCACCACCTCCTCTGACAGCACATTCCAGGTACTCACCACCTTTGTATGAAACATTTGTCTCACACATCTCTTCCAAGCATTCTCATCCCCGCCGCACTTTGACCCTGTACCCCCTAGTAACTGACCCCTGGGAAAAAGCCTCATACTTACCACTTTAGCCATGCCATTCACAATCTTATAAACTTCTATCAGGTCGCCCCTCAACTTTCTGCGTTCCAGTAAAAACAAACCCAGTCTACCCAACCTTCCTTCCGAACTAAAATTCCCTATACTAGGCAACATCCTGGTAAACTCTCCAAGGCATCTACATCCTGCTGGGGGTGTGATGACTAGAACTGTATACAATATTCCAAGTGTGGCTGAACTAAAGCTCCATAAAGCTGCAGCGTAATTTATCTATCCTTATATTCAATGCCCCTTCCAATGAAGGCAAACATGCCATAAGCCTTTTTTACTACCTTATCTACCTACGCTGCTACTTTCAGTGATCTGTGGACCTCCACACCCAGATCCCTCTGAATTTCGGCACGACTAATACTTCTGCCATTCACTGTATAATTTCCACAAGCACTTGCCCTTCCAAAATGCATCACCTCACATGTGTCTGGATTAAACTCCATCTGCATGTGCCCTCAACTGATCCACATCTTGCAATATCCTCTGACAATCCACCTCTATATCTGCAACTCCACCAATCTTTATATTATCCACAAACTTACTACATTTTCCTCCAAATAATGTATGTAGATCACAAACTGCAGAGGTCCCAGCACTGATCCCTATGGAACACCACTAGTCATAATGCTCCATTCCAAAAAGCATCCTTCCACGGATACCCTCTGTCTCCTATGACTAAGCCAGTGCTGTATCCATCTTACCAGCTCACCCCGATAACATGTGACTTCACCTTTTGTAACAGTCTGCCGTGAGGAACATTGTCAAAGGCTTTATTGAAGTCCATGTTGACAAAACCAACTGCTTTTCTCTCATCAATCATCTTCATCACTGTTGTGAAGGTGTAGGTATGTACTGTACCTTAAGTCAGTCAGACAGTTGCCTGAGATGGGATTTGAAATCGGATCCCTGGTGTTATGTAGGTGGAGGGGTGTACTGTACCTTTAAGAAAGTTGAAAAGCTAGCAAGGACTAACAAAGCACAGAGAGTCCTGAACAAGGTAACAATGTAACACTTGGGAAACAAATGGCTGCAGTGGTGTTGCCATGGAACAAAAACAAAGGCAGATTCGGCCAATCGGTTTAAATTATGCCCCAAGATACCAAAATCCAATCAAATTTGAAATATAATGTTTTTGATGACATCAAAACCAATGAAATAATCTGATGTTTTGAGGTATAAAATCAGATATTTTGAACAGTTAGAGGGAGAGCAGTTAGAGACATCCATAAATATAGACTACTAGCTGAAGAGTTCTCTGAAAGGTACCTGTCTGTAAGACATTTGCACAGCAGAACATCGATCATGAACTGGAGAAAATCTACAGAGGAAAAGCTACAAAGGACAATCAACAAAGTTGGCTGGTTTTTAAAATGTGATTTTATTTTTGTAAATCTTCATCAGGATATCTTTATCGGACCAGTATTGTAGAATGGGAGGTAAAAAATAGATTTAAGAGAAAGGAGTTGTAAATAGTTGTTGGTTTAAAATTCTCTGTGGGACGTAAAGAATAAAATTCTTAATTTTTATTTTAAATAGTGATCTCTGGGATTGTTCTTTGCCTCTCAAATTTTAACAGATTACAGTGTGAGGTGAACCTTTTCTGTGTTGCTGCTTTAAATTAGCAGAGGGGTTTACCCTGTCTCAGAACAGTCATCTCCTCAAAAAACCTGATCAAGTTAACGAGGCATGACTTACCCCACACAAAACCATGCTGTTTACCACCACTACATCATGCTTTTAAATGTGTTTCGATCTTGTCCCTGAGAATTGTTTTCAATCATTTCCCTCCCACTGTGAGGTTTACGGGCCTGTAATTGCCTGAACTAACCCTGCTACCCTCCTTAAACAAGGATCAACATTGGCTATTCTCCAGTCCCCTGGGACCTCACCTGTGGCCAAAGAGGATACAAAGATATACGTCAATGCTTCAGTAATTTCTTGTCTTGCCCCCTTTAATATTCTGGGATAGATCCCATTAGGACCAAGGACTTATCTACCTTAGTACTGTTGCGAAGTCGGTGTGTAAAATTGTAAAATGGGGGAAGATGATATCTCGCACCCCTCCCCATGTTTAGTAACTTGAAAGAAAATGGATGTTTGGGCTAAAATCTGTTCAAATTTAAATCTGATGGTGTTGACAACTTTCAACCAATCTGATTATAAAGAAAGCAATTCGTCATCAAGAGTATGGAGATGGAGGCATTTTGGACAGTTGGGGCAAGCCAACTGCCAGCTGAAGAGACAGCAATTTCCAGCTCTCAGAAAAAAAAGCATAAAAGCTACCATAGCACGTTTAGCTACTATTCCAGACTGCAGAATTCACACAGAGAACAGTCCTGTCACAAAAATTTGACAAAGACAGACATTTCAGAAAGATTAGCGGAGACAGCGAGGAGCATTTCGGAAAATACATTCTGTGTGAACTTTGACAGACTGAGTTCTAAAATGTTTATTGTTTTGATTTGTAAGTGGGATTTGTATTTATTTGAACAGCACCCTATAAGAATTTTGTTTTATTCTAGAATAGATAGTTAAAGAGAGATTGTTCGATTTGTTAGTAATCCTTTTAATTTGTTCACTGTTGAGTTAGATCAAAAAAATTGTTACTTGTTAGTTATGCAGTGGTTGAAGGGAATCTATTTCATTTAACTACTCCTTTATCACAGATTGCAATATCTCTTGTCACACTTCTTTATCAGCTTATGAGATGAGGTGAGCTTCTCTGAGTGTTTCAGTTTTAATTATTAGAGGGGTGTCAATTTCCCCTTCTTAACAATACTGTTTCAGATGTACAACATCTCTCCCTTTGTAAACTGCAACTTGGCTTCACACCCTTCTCTGAGATCAACCTCCACTAATTCCCTCTCTTTCGTGAATACTGACACAAAGTAGTCATTTAGGAGCTCACCTACCTACACATACACTCCGTCCTTTTGTCCTTGAGTTACACAACACTTTCCCTGGCTACCCTCTTGCTTTTGATGTATGTATAAAAAGCCTTGGGATTCTCCTTAATCCTGTTGCCTAATGACTTTTCGTGACCCCTTCAAGCCCTTCTAATTCATTGTATAAGTTCTGTTCTACTTTCATAGAATCATAGAACCCCTGCAGTGTGAAAACAGGCTCTTCTGCCCAACAAGTCCACACTGATGCATATCCCACCCAGACCCTATTACTCTACATTTATCCCAATGAATGCACCTAACCTACACATCCCTGAACAGCATGGGTAATTTCCCATGGCCAGTTCATCTAACCCATAGATCGTTGGATTGTGGGAGGAAACAGGAGCACCCAGAGGAAACCCACGCCGACACGGGGAGAATGTACAAACTCCACACAGACGGTCACCTGAGGTTGGAATCGAACCCAGGTCCCTGGCACTGTGAGGCAGCAGTGCTAACCACTGAGTCACCATGCCATCCATTGTATGCTTATGTATTTCAAGGGCTTTGTCACTTCCAATCCTCCTAACCCTTAAGTATTCCACCTTTTTCTTTCTGATCAAGGTCATCCAAGGTTCATGTAACTTGCCAAACCTATCCTTCTCTCCCAGCATGAATATGTCACTCCTGAATTCTTATCAAATGTCCTTTGAAATATTCCCACATGTCCGATGTAGATTTACCCTCAAACATCCATCTCCAATCGGAATTCTCCAGTTCCTGCCTAATACTGTTATAGTTCACCTTCCCCCAGTTTAACACCTTCATCCAAGGACTGCAATTATCTCTATCCATGAGTATCTTAAAACTCATAGTATTATGGTCACTACTTCGAAAATGCTCTCCCACACTCACCTAGTTGGACTCATTTCCCAAAACCAAGCCCAGTATAACTCCTTCCCTGGATGGACTGTTTATGTATCATGTCAAGAATCCTTCCTGAATGGTGCTGAAAGATTCTGTCTCCTCCAAGCCCCAATCACAAAGTGAATACCAGTCAATATATAGGAAGTTAAAATCATCCACCACAACAACTCTGCTGTTTTCACATCTTTCCAAAATCTGTCTACATATTCTGACCTCTATCACCCGCTGACAATGGGCAATTTAGCATGGCCAATCCACCTAAACACTCCACAATGTCCCCAGATGCTGCTCCAACTCCAAAACTCAGGCCCTCAGGTGGTGCAGCTGGAGATACTTCTTGCACACATGCAGGTGCCAGGGCACCGGAAATGTGACCAGCTTTCCACAGTGAGTAAGAGGAGCACACTATGATTTGGAGCTCTCCTGCTATGTCTTACCTCTTTAACTTAATTAATCCTTACAACGTTAAATACTTTCAATACTAAGTTGAAGCTTGTGGACATGCTGAATTTTGCTGGCCTTCTGAGGAAATAGAAGCATTGGTGTGTTTTCTTGATGGTCTGTGGTGATGATCCTCCTTTAACAAGGTTAATGTTGTCCTTGGCTTTTTTTTTCAGAGAGATCGTAAAAGACACACACTCCGAAAAGACTATATTTGAAGGGTTTAGGACCAGTTTGATTATAGCTAACAGATGTTGCCTCAGACAAAAGGCTTTCAAGTTTTTTTTAAATTACAATGAAAGGGTAGTGACCAGTTGTTCCAGATCAACTTTTCTCTGGTTTGATTTAGTTTTGGCAGTCTGGCTACTCACTGAAAGCAGGCAGGTTAGTGTGAAGCAGCAGGACCCAAAGAAGCAAATCCATGCTGATCCTCCTCTCTTTGACATCTCCCTTTTTTTTAACAGAACCCCCGTGGTCCTCACCTTCCACCCCACCAACCTCCACATAAACCACATCATCCTCCACCATTTCTGCCACTTCCAAACGGGCCCCACCACAGGGATATATTTCCCTCCCCACCCCTATCCGCTTTCCGCAAAGACCGTTCCCTCCGTGACTACCTGGTCAGGTCCACGCCCCCCTACAACCCACCCTCCCATCCTAGCACCTTCCCCTGCCACCGCAGGAATTGCAAAACTTGCACCCACATCTCCTCCCTCACCTCTATCCAAAGCCCCAAAGGAGCCTTCAACATCATCAAAGTTTCACCCATGTCATTTTTTTGTACCTGTTGCTCCCAATACGGTCTCCTCTACATTGGGGAGACTGGACGCCTTCTCACAGTGCGCTTTAGGGAACATCTCTGGGACACCCGCACCAATCAACCACACCGCGCTGTGGCCCAACATTTCAACTCCCCCTCCCACTCTGCCGAGGACATGGAGGTCCTGGGCCTCCTTCACTACCAATCCCTCACCACCGACGCCTGGAGGGAGAATGCCTCATCTTCTGCCTCAGAACACTTGAACCACAGGGCATCAATGTGGATTTCACCAGTTTCCTCATTTCCCCTCCCCCCACCTCACTCCACCTCACCCCAATTCCAACCCTCCAGCTCAGCACTGTCCCCATGACCTGTCCTACCTGCCTTTCTTCCATTCCACCTACCCACTCCACACTCCTCTCTGACCTATCACCTCCATCCCCACCCCCATTCACCTAATGTACTCTTTGCTACCTTCTCCCCAGCCCCAGCCCCACCCCCATCCCATTTATCTCTCCACCCAGAAGCTTCCTGCCTCTATTCCTGATGAAGGGCTTTTGCCCGAAATGTCGATTTTCCTGCTCCTCGGATGCTGCCTGACCTGCTGTGCTTTTCCAGCACCACTCTAATCTTGACCACCATCAGTAACCAGCAATCCTACCGTCTCCTTTACCTTTGAAGTTGTAAGTCTCCATACTGCACAATCTCCTCGCCCCTGACCCCACCAATCAGTTTCAATCTGTGGACAGAAGACATACAAAGAAATGTGCTTTAACCAAAAAAAAGGGAATGTACCTCGGGTGTTAGTGATTGCTCGTCGTTCCCAGATGGGGCAATGTTCAGCATCCTACCTTCTAGGTCCAGAGCGGAGAAGAATGTGTTAATGGTGGATGATTTACCAGCTCCCACCATTCCAAACAGCAAGATGTTTAAATAACCCCCCACACATTCTCTGGGAGGGTTGTACGAGCGCAGGTAATTCCTCAGCGACTCCAGATTCCTGTCAAACCCAGAAAGAAGGAGAAGAGTGAGATCTCATGGTGAAATAAAGGGTTCTGTCTCACGGTGACTGGCCCAAAAACTCACTTCCTGATCAAGGCCACTCACCGCTGGTCAATAATTGGGTCGTGAACAGCATCTTTCTTCGAATAAGCTGAGACAAGAAGCAAAGATAATAAATTACTTGTTTTAAAATATGAGAGTATTTTGAGATTACGAAGGATCGCAGAAGCAATATAAGGTTTTAATCTTACAGTTTCCCATCTCCGGCCTCCCTGCGCAGTTCAAACCCAGGAACTGATGAAAGTGAAACTAAGTGTCTCAGCTTTGGAAATCCCCGAATCGGCTCAGCGCTGGGGTGGGTCCCGGAAACAAAACAATACGTACAACAAAGACAGGAAGGCAGGCAGATGTCTATCCTTTTGGTATTGTTCCCCAGCATCATTAACCTGAGAGACTCAGAAACATTAACTTCTAAAAATGACATTTTTAACAGCCTATTTTCCCCCTCCCTCCCAATGGGACACAAGGAGCTGGAATTTTCGACTGGAGTCAGGAGCACTTTTCTTGGAGGTGGGGAGTGAGATTGTCAGCTCCTCACTCTGCCGATGACTGACAGGACCTCACGCTGAGCTGAGTTTGGAATCAATTCAACCAAATTCAAATTGGTCAGGACGTTACTGTGGCCAAATGCCAACAACCCATGCTGACAAAGTTCTTTACCCCATTCTGGAAATCTTGTGGTGATTTTGAAAGCCTTGATTCAATATTTCTCGGTAAACTGGCTATGCTCCCAGGGAGACAAACCCAGCTTCTCCCGGTCTCTCCAGATGAACTGAAGACCCTCATCGCTGAGAGATTGAACTCAATCTCCTCACATCCTCCGAGGACGGTCACATTGTCCCGAAACACCCAGGATCGTCAGCAGTTGTCCAGCAACTACCTGAACAATGACACATCAATATTTCTTATACCTTTCTGGTTTGATATAACGGGGCATGTTCCTACAACTGAAGCTGCCGGGACTCGTTCCACATTGGACACTTCACGAGATGAGGAGGGAGAAAGGAAGTGAATTTTAACAAGAAAATATCATTAAATATCGAAGATGAGTCATGTCTCCCAGCAATGTCACACCTCATTTGCCTGCCGTCCAGCCCCTACACCCCCTCCCTATCTCAGTAACCCCCTCCAGCCCCTACACCACCTCTCTATCTCTGTAACCCCCTGCAACACCTACACCCCCTCCCTATCTCTGTACCCACCTCCAGCCCCTACACCCCCTCCCTATCTCTGTAATCTCCTCCAGCCCCAATTCCCCCTCCCTGTCTCTGTAACTTCCTCCAGCCCCAACACCTGCTCCCTATCTCTGTAACCCCCTCCAGCCCCTTGACCCCTCCCTCTCTCTGTAACCCCCTCCAGCCCCTACACCCCATCCCTATCTGTGTAACCCCCCCCAGCCCCTACACCACCTCCCTATCTCTGTAACCTCCTCCAGCCCCTACACCACCTTCCTACCTCTGTAACCCCCTCCAGCCCCTAAACACCCCCCATCTCTGTAACCTCCTCCAGCCCCTACACCCCTTCCCTTTGCCTGTAACCTCCTCCAGCACCTACACCCCCTCAATATCTCTGTAACCCCCTCCATCCCCTAAACCCCCTCCCTATCTCTGTAACCTCCTCCATCCCCGACACCATCTCCCTACCTCTGTAACCCCCTCCCACCCCTACACCCCCTCCCTATCTCTGTAACTGCCTCCAGCCCCTACACCCCTCCCTATCTCTGTAACCCCCTCCCGCCCCTACACCCCCTCCCTATCACTGTAACCTCCTCCAGCCCCTACACCCCCTCCCTATCTCTGTAACCCCCTCCCGCCCCTACACCCCCTCCCTATCACTGTAACCTCCTCCAGCCCCTACACCCCCTCCCTATCACTGTAACCTCCTCCAGCCCCAACAGCCATCCCTATCTCTGTAACCCCTCCATCCCCTACATGCCCTCTTTTTTTATATAGATATTTTTATGAGAAATTTAACATTTTTACAAGTTTACAAAAACAAAACTCTCAAGTACAAACATTGATACACAGTTAAATCTTAAATAAATAATAACCAAAATTTAACAAAAGAAAAAACCGAGAAAGAAAAAAAAAACAAAACTCAACTAACTACTAATCTAACCTACAACTAACCAGGGTATATATTCAAGTCTCTTACATTATTCAAATAAGGGAAAGAAAAGAAAGCAACAGATAACACAGAAATTGGGTAGTGAGATACATGCTCAAAATGTGTTAACATCAAATGTAACAAAACCCGTATTCGTGTGGGATTCCTCTCCCAAGGGGTCCCGGACCAGCCAGGTTCGTAATCTCAATTAAATAAAAGCCCTTGTTAGGATAGCCGAAATATCTGTATTCATATAATTCAAGAAGGGCTACCATATTTTATAAAATAATTCGGTCTTTCGGTGCACCATATTTGTAAGGAAGTCAAGGGGAATACACTCCATGATTATTCTTTGCCAATTTGAAAGTCCAGGGGAGCCCTCAGCCACCCAGTTTACCAAAATATTTTTCCTTGCACAGAAAGAGAGAATAGAAACTAATCTCTTCCCATGCATATCCCGGGAGGGTAAGTTCAAAAAGCCCAAAAGGAGAGATACAGGGTCCACTTTAATTTCCGTTCCTAAAATTTCTGTCAGGGTACTTGCTACTTTAGTCCAGTATCTACAGATCTTATGACAGGTCCATAGGCAATGTACAAGAGTGCCCACCTCTATTTTACATTTGGGACACATTGGAGATGATCCTGCCTTAAATTTTGCCAATCGATCCAGTGCTATATGGGCCCTATGAAGTATCTTCAGCTGGATAGCCGGAGTTCTGTTACAGATGGTGATTCTTCTGGCATTTTCCCAAATGTCATTCCACGATTCCATAGAAATTTCTAGTTCCAAATCCTGATCCCATGTTTTAAGCAGATTGTCCATATCTCCCGATACTTCATCATGTAGTAAATGATAAATAGTACTGACGGAAGATACCTCCATTGGTCGTAGTACTCTACATTCTCCATCTGATTTATAAAGACTATCTAATAACACAGTCTTCTTCTGTATATAATCTCGAATTTGGAAGTATCGAAAGAGGTAATTTGAATTTCTGACGCAGCTGTTCAAAAAACATCAGGATCCCATCTTTAAATAGGTCCCCTAGACATGAGATACCCCTGGATTTCCAGAGTTTAAAAGTGGCATCTGTAAACCCCAGTTGGAATCCCCATGCTCCCACTATCGGTGCATAGGGGGATGTTTTATGTGAGTTGCCCTCATTTTGCCACAAGCTTTAATTGTGTTTAGTATTATAGGGTTTTTACAGTGATCCGTAATGATTTTCCTCTTGTCTGAAAATAAAAGGTTAATAAGTGGGCATTTTACTTGAGAAGCCTCGATGTCCAACCAGATTGACAAGACCCAATCAGCAGATCAGACAAGACCCAATCGGCTATGTAACTTAATAGGGAACTTAACTGATATTTCCTAAAATCCGGGAAGTTCAATCCTCCCCTTGCCTGTGGAAGCTGTAGCTTAATGGGGGCCATCTATGATTCCAGATCAAGGAACCCAACCATCATATAATTTACGTAGTGCCAGCCTCGGCAGCATCACCGGAAGCATTCTCATGGGGTATAGGAGACGGGGCAGGACATTCATTTTAATTAGTGCTATTCTACCCAGCCAGGAAATTGGAAGGTCTCCCCATCGCTGGAGGTCCCGCCTTATCCTTTCCAGTAAATGCACAAAGTTAGCCTTGTATAACTGACCAAATACTGGGGTAATAAAAATGCCTAAATATAAGAAACCCTCCAGGGACCACCGAAAGGGAAAGTGGGATCCGTCACTAAGTGGGGTATCATAGCAAGGCCACCCATTGGCATAGCCTCTGACTTTGAGAAATTAATTTTATAGCCTGAGAATGCACTAAATGTATTAATAACTTGGATTAAGCGAGGTATAGACATCAGAGGATTACTGAGGAATAGAAGAACATCACCTGCATAAAGGGTAATTTTATGTTTACCTGTACCAATCCTCGGGGCTGTTATATTAGGGTCAGCCTGTATAGCTTCTGCTAGTGGCTCAATTATTAGCGTAAATAACAATGGCGAGAGAGGACATCCCTGACGGTAGCCCCTATCCACACTGAAGCTATCTGAACCTAATCCATTGGTAATCACACTTTGGGATCACTATACAATGTTGAGACCCATTTGGTAAACACCTTTCCAACACCAAATCTTTCCAATGTGTAAAACAATTATGACCATTCAACCCTGTCGAATGCCTTTTCCGCGTCTAATGAGACTACTACTCCTGGTATCTTTCCCTGATGACAGGCTTGAATCATATTCAAAATCCTTCTTATATTATTGGATGATCTACGGCCCTTAATAAACCCCGTTTGATCCTCCTTTATGATGTGTGGCAATACCCTTTCTAGCCTCAATGTTAACGTTTTAGAAAGGATTTTAAAATCTACATTTTAGCAAGGATATTGGTCTGTATGACACGCAATCTTCTGGATCCTTTCCTTTTTTAAGGATAAGAGAAATATTTGCCTCTTTCAGCGAAGGCGGGAGACAGCCCTGACTGTATATGTTGTTATACATGTCCATAAGTGGATATTATGCCAATATTCCTGTACATTCTTTATAGAATTTAGCTTGAAAACCATCTGGGCCAGGTGCCTTACCGCTCTGAAGTTGCCTGATTGCGTCAAGTATTTCTTGGACTGTTAGGGAAGCATTTAAGACCGATACCTGTTCCGGAGTTAGGTCCAGAAAGGTCAAATTTTTAAAAAATGATTGCATCCTCCTAGTCCTGTCTTCACAATCCTGCGATTTATATAAATCAGAATAAATTTTTCTAAAGATTGCATTAGTCCTTATATGATCATGAGTCAAAATACCCGTACTTTCCTTGATAGACGTGATAGTTTGAGGGGCCTTTTTCTTCTTTGCAAGAAATGCTAAGTATCTACCCGGTTTGTTGCCAAATTCATATAACCTTTGTTTTGCAAATAATATTTCCCTCTTAGCCGTTTGGGTAAGCGTGGTGTTTAGAGCTGTCCTAAGGGCCGTAATCCTTTGCAATTTGATGATAGATGGTCTATCAGTGTATGCTGTTTCAGCTGCTTTTAAGCGAGCTTCAAGCAGACGCTTTTGTTCTCCCTTTAATTTTTTCTGGGTCGCTGAGTAGGAGATGATCAAACCTCACGTGTAAGCTTTGATGGTCTCCCACATCATTGATGGGTTGCTAGCCATACCTAAATTAATTTCTAAAAAAGTTTTAAATTCTTGAGAGAAGTACTTTACAAATTTACTATCTTTCATCAGGAAGGGGTCCATACGCCAATGCCGAGGGGATGTCCCGTTGTTCCTCGCCTTGGTTTCCATATATACAGCAGCGTGGTCGGAAATTGCTATACTACCTATTTTACAGGATGATATGGAATATAAAAAAATCAAGGGGGCAAAAAACATATCAATTCTGGTATGACATTTATGTGGATTGAAGTAAAAAGAAAAATCTCTGCCCTGTGGATGAAGACATCTCCATACATCTACTAGTCCTAATTCTTTGTTCAGATCCACCAATTGTCTAGATCTGGGAGATACTCCTGCAGTACTCTTGGGAATCCTATCTATTTGCGGATCCATAATACAATTAAAGTCTCCCCCTATAATTGTATGATGGGCACCAACAGCCATCAATTTTGAGAAGGCTTCCGTTATAAATTTAGAGGGGTGTGCCGGGGGGCAGTACAAATTTAAAATCCCATATTCCTCTCCATTTATAAGGGCTTTAATCAGAATATATCATCCAGATTCGTCTTTTATCTGATTTAGGATTTTGAAAGGGAAATTCTTCCGAATAAGAATAACAACTCCCCTACTTATTGAGCTAAAAGAAGAAAGAAAGGCCTGATCAAATCCACCCTGTCGTAATTTCAAGTGTTCTTTATCCGACAGGTGTGTCTCCTGTAGGAGAGCTATATCAACTCTTTCTTTCTTGAGATTTGATAATATTTTCTTCCTTTTGACTGGTGAATTACTTCCCTTGACATTCCAGGTGCACCACTTAACCGACTGATCACCCATAATCGTCCGGGCAAATCCGAGACCCCTCGGGAGGGGAAACCCTATCCAGAACATCCCGAGCATAGAGCATATAAAATTCACAAAAATAAAGGCTCTCTAATATACTCACGACAGTATAATAAAAAACTATTTCTAAATAATAAAAAAATATAAAACGTATTTAAATGGAGATTTTCCTCCTTGTTCCCAGGGGGTGTCACTTCCTTTCCAAAGGTCCATCATATCCTCTCCCAACCAGTGCCCCACCCTTGACCCAGGCGCTCCTCAATAGAATGAGGAGAATTCAAATATACTACAAAGCTAGAGCTAACAGTGAGCACCCTACCCCCACACCTCCCCCCCCCCCCACCCACACCAACACCTGGATATATTTGGTAATGTTAATACCATGTATAAACATATATAACTATAAAATTACAACCTCAACAAATAATAATTAAATATAACAAAGTAACAAGGGAAAAGAACCCCGCTCCTAGAGACAGAGGTAAAATAGAATAAGGTAACCATCTCCCCCCACCAACATTAGCTAGACCCCCCCGGCTGATATATATATAGAGAATAATAAAAAAAACAAAAAAACCGCAAGGGGGGAGAAAATTGTTAAATAGAGAACAAATAAATAAATCCCTCTTCCTACTCCCCAAGATAATATTAAACAGTAAGGTAAAAAAAAGGGGATATAAACCAGAGTGGGGGGAAGGCAAACCAACATCCATTATCTCTTACAATTTATGTAAGTGAGTCCAAAAATTCCTTAGCCTTTTCCAGCGATCCGAAGTTATACACGGATCCTTCATGGTTAAAGCGTAGTGTTGCTGGGGATACAGAGATAGAGAGGGGTTGTAGGGAATGCAGGGGGTTAAAGAGTGAGAGAGGGGGTGTAGGGGGGATCCAAGATGGCGGCGACCCAGCAAGTGCTCCTCCCAAGACTTGGGCAAAGTGGGTCACCCCCCCCCCCCACCACATTCACCAAATCATTTAAAATAACTGTTCAATTTAATTAGTTGCTTAGTATTAAATTTAAACAATCTAATCTTCAGTAAAAATGACTAAAGGGGAGGGAGCCCGCAGCTCTCAGCAAGCAGGACCCCCCTCCCCCACCCTCTCCAGCTGCAACTGAGACGTCCACAGCCGCCCCGGGAGACTTACCTACGGTGGGAGCCTCGTGGAAATCAGCTCCAAACTGGATGTGAAGATCGACGCTTTTATTGAAGAATCCTGAAGTCGATGGGACTCACTCTCGGCCGCGCTGCAAAAGCACGACTGAGACATCGAGGAAATCAAGGGCTGAGTCGGAGGGGGTGGAGCTAAAGGCCGCGACCTCCGAAACTACAGCACAATCGGCCGTGGGAGTACTGAATATTTAAGTCCCTTAAACACTTCTTCGCCTCATCGAATGCCTTCCTCTTTCGGACCAGAGCTGGGGAAAAGTCCTGGAATAACATGATCTTGGATCCTTTATAGATCATGGCTTGGGAATCTTTTCCAAGATTTCTCGAGGCTTCTAGGAGTATCTGCCTCACCTTATAGCTCTGCAGCCGAAACAGGACCGGGTGGGGACACTGGTTCGAGCTAGGCCCACGTATTGCAACCCAGTAGGCCCATTCCACCCTTACCTGGCCTGATCCAGCCTCCAGATTTAAAAGCTGTGGCAGCTACTGTTTGAGAAACGCTGTAAGCTGGCCTTCCCCTTCCCGTTCGGGAAGGCCCAGCAAACTAATATTTTTTCAACAACCTCGACTCTCGATATGATTCTCTAAGGTCCAGACTCGCTGTTCGAGAGTCCGGACCCGATCCACGGCCGATTGTGCTGTAGTTTCGGAGGTCGCGGCCTTTAGCTCCACCCCCTCCGACTCAGCGCTTGATTTCCTTAATGTCTCAGTCGTGCTTTTGCAGCGCGGCCGAGCGTGAGTCCCATCGAGTTCGGGATTCTTCAATAAAAACGTCGATCTTCACATCCAGTTTGGAGCTGATTTCCACGAGGCTCCCACCGTAGGTAAGTCTCCCGGGGCGGCTGTGGACGCCTCAGTTGCAGCTGGAGAGGGTGAGGGAGGGGGGTCCTGCTTGCTGAGAGCTGCGGGCTCCCTCCCCTTTAGTCATTTTTACTGAAGATTAGATTGTTTAAATTTAATACTAAGCAACTAATTAAATTAAACAGCTATTTTAAATGATTTGGTGAATGTGATGGTGGGGGGGGGGGGGGGGGGGGGGGGGTGTGACCCACTTGGCCCAGGTCTTGGGAGGAGCACTGTAGACCCAGACTTGCTGGGTCGCCGCCATCTTGGATCCCCCCTACACCCCCTCTCTAACTCTTTAACCCCCTGCATTCCCTACAACCCCTCTTTATCTCTGTATCCCCCTTCAGCCCTGACACCCCCTCCCTATCTACATAACACCCTCCAGCCACGACACCCCCTCCCTCTCTCTGATACCACCTCCATCCCCTACACCCCCTCCCTATCTCTGTAACCCCCTCCATCCCCTACACCCTTGCCTAACGTTGTACCCCCTCCAGCCCCTATACCCCCCTCCCTATCTCTGTAACCCCCTTCAGGCACTACACCCCTCCCTATCTCTGTAACCTCCTCCAGCCCCTACACCCCCTCCCTATCTCTGTAACCCCATCCAGCCCCTACACCCCTTCCCTATCTCTGTAACCTCCTCCAGCCCCTACACCCCCTCCCTATCTCTGTAACCCCATCCAGCCCCTACACCCCTTCACTAGCTCTGTAACCACTTCCATCCCCTACACCACCTCCCTATCCCTGTAAGCCCCTCCAGCCCCTACACCACCTCCCTATCTCTAACTCCCTCCATCCTCAACACTCCTCCCTAACGCTGTAACCCCCTTCAGCCCCTACACCTCTCCCTATCTCTGTAACCTCCTCTGGACCCTACACCACCTCCTGATCTCTGTAACTCCCTCCATCCCGGACACCCCACCCTAACGCTGTACCCCCTCCAGCCCTTACACCCACTCCCTATCTCTGTAACCCCATCCAGCCCCTACACCCCTCCCTTTCACTGTAACCTCCTCCAGCACTTACACCACTTCCCAATTTTTGTAACCCCCTCCAGTATCTACACCCCCTCCCTATCTCTGTAAACCTCTCCAGTCCCTATACCCCTCCCTATCTCTGTAATCCCCTCCAGCCCCTACACCCCCTCCCTATCTCTGTAACCCCCTCCAACCCCTAGCACCTCCTCCCTATCTCTGTAACCCCCTACACCTCCTCCCCATCTCTGTAAACCCCTCCAGCCCCAACACCCCTCCCTATCTCTGTAACCCCCTCCAGCCCCTACATCCCTTCCCTATCTCTGTAACCCCCTCCAGCCCCTATACCCCCTCCCTATCTCTGTAACCCCCTCCAGCCCCTACACCCCTTCCCTATCTCTGTAACCCCCTCCAGCCCCTATACCCCCTCCCTATCTCTGTAACCCCTTCCAACCCCTAGCAACTCCTCCCTATCTCTGTAACCCCCTACACCCCCTCCCCATCTCTGGAAACCCCTCCAGCCCCCATACCCTACACCCCTCCCTATCACTGTAACTTCCTTGAGCACCTACTACCTCCTCCCTATCTCTGCAACCCCCTCCAGCCCCTACACTCCCTCCCTATCTCTGTAAACCCCTCCAGCACCCACACCACTCCCTATCTCTGTAACCTCCTCCAGCCCCTCCCGATCTCTGTAAAATTCTCCAGCCCCTACACCCCCTCCCTATCTCTGCAACCTCCTCGAGCCCTCCACCCACTCCCTATCTCTGTAACCTCCTCCAGCCCCTACATCCCCTCCCTATCTTTGCAACCCCCTCCAGCCCCTATACCCCACCCTAACTCTGTAACCCCTCCAGCCCGTACACCCCCTCCCTATTTCTGTAACCCCTACCAGCCCCTACACACCCTCCCCATCTCTATAACCCCCTCCAACCCCTACCTATCTCTGTAACCCCTACCAGCCTCCTACACATCCTCCCTATCTCTGTAACCCTACCATCCCCTACACCCCCTCCCTATCTCTGTAACCTCCTCCAGTCCCTCCCGATCTCTGTAACCTCCTCCAGTATCTACACCCCCTCCCTATCTCTGTAACCCCCTCCAGCCCCTCTCTATCTCTGTAACCTCCTCCAACACCTACATCCCCTCCCTATCTCTGTAACCCCCTCCAGCCCCTCTCTATCTCTGTAAATTCCTCCAAAACCTACATCCCCTCCCTATCTCTGTAACCCCCTCCAGACTCCACACCCCCTCCCCATCTCTGTACACTCTCCAGCCCCTATCTCTGTAACCCCTTCCAGCCACTACACTCTCACCCTATCTCTATAACCCCATCCAGCCCCTTAACCCCTCCATATCTCTGTAACCCCCTCCAGCCCCTACATCCCTCCCTATCTCTGTAACCCCCTCCTGCTCTTTCACCCCCATCCCTATCTCTGTACCCCCTCCATCCCCTACATGCCCTCTCTAACTCTGTAACCCCCTGCATTCGCTACAACCCCTCCCTATCTCTGTATCTCCCTCCTGCCCTGACACCTCGTCTCTATCTATGTAACACCCTCCAGCCACTACACCCCCTCCCTCTCTCTGATTCCCCCTCCATCCCCTATACACCCTCCCTATCTCTGTAACCCCCTCCATCCCCTACACCCCTGCCTAATGCTGTACCCCCTCCAGCCCCTACACCCACTCCTTATCTCTGTAACCCCCTTCAGGCACTACACCCCACCCATCTCTGTAACCCTTCCAGCCCGGACAGCCCCCCCCCCTATATATGTAACCTCCTCCAGCCACTAAACCCCCTCCCTCTCTCTGATTCCCCCTCCATCCCCTACACCCCTGCTAACGCAGTACCCCCTCCAGCCCCTACACCCACCCCCTAGCTCTGTAACCCCCTTCAGGCACTACACATCTCCCTATCTCTGTAACCCCCTCCAGCCTCAAGACCACACCCTATCTCTGTATCGCCCTCCAGCCCCTATACCCCCTCCCTATCTCTGGAACCTCCTGCACCACTGAAATGCCCTCTCTATCTCTGTAACCCCCTCCAGCTCCTACACCCCTCCCTATCTCTATAACCTCCTCCAGCCCCTACAGTCCCTCCCAATCTCTGCAACCCCCTCCTGTCCCTACACCACGCCCTATATCTGTGATCCGCTCCATCCCCTACACCCCTGCCTAACGCTGTACCCCCTTCAGCCCCTACACCCCCTCCCTATCTCTGTAACCGCCTCCAGCCCCTACACCCCTCCATATCTCTGTAACCCCCTCCAGCCCCTACAACCCCTCCCTATCTCTATACCTCCTCCATCCCCTACACCCCCTCACTAACTGTGTAACCCCCTGCATTCCCTACTCCCCCTCCCTATCTCTGTAACCTCCTCCATCCCCTACACCCCTCCCTATCATTGTAATATCCCCCAGCACCTACAGCCCCTCTCTATCTCTATAACCCCCTCCAGCCCCTATACTCCTCCTGATCTTTGTAACCACCTCCAGCCCCTACGCACCCTCCCTATCTCTGTAACACCCTCCAGCCACTGCACCCCCTCCCTATCTCTGTAACCTCCTCCATCCCCTACACCCCCTCCCTATCATTGTAACCTCCCCCAGCACCTACACCCCCTCTTTATCTCTGTAACCCCCTCCATCCCCCTATACCCTTCCCTATCTCTGTAACCTCCTCCATCCCCTACACGCCTCCTTATCTCTGTACCACCCTCCAGGCATTATGCCCCCTCACTATCTCTGTAACCCCCTCCAGCACCTACGCCATCCCTACCTCTGTAACCTCCTCCAGCCCCTCCCGATCACTGTAACCTCCTCCATCCCCTAAACCCCCTCCCTCTCTCTCTCTCTCTAACCTCCTCCAGCCCCTACACCCCTCACTATCTCTGTAACCCTCTCCAGCACCTATATCCCCTCCCTATCTCTGTAACCCCCTCCAGACTCCACACATCCTCCCTATCTCTTTAACCCACTCCAGCCCCTATACCCCCTCCCCATCTCTGTACCCTATCCAGCCCCTACACCCCTCCCTATCTCTATAACCTCCTCCAGCCCCTACACCCCCTCCCTATCTCTGTAACCCCCTCCAGCCCCTACAACCCCTCCCTATCTCTGTAACCCCCTCCAGCCCCTACAACCCCTCCCTATCTCTGTAACCCCCTCCAGCCCCTACACCCCCTCCCTATCTCTATACCTCCTCCATCCCCTACACCCCCTCACTAACTGTGTAACCCCCTGCATTCCCTACACCCCCTCACTAACTGTGTAACCCCCTGCATTCCCTACTCCCCCTCCCTATCTCTGTAACCCCCTCCAGACTCCACACATCCTCCCTATCTCTTTAACCCCCTCCAGCCCCTATACCCCCTCCCCATCTCTGTACCCTATCCAGCCCCTAAACCCACTCCCTATCTCTGTAACCCCCTACAGCCCCTACACTCCTCCCTCACTCTATAACCCCATCCAGCCCCTACATCCCTCCCTATCTCTGAAAGCCCCTCCAGCCCCGACACCCCTCCCTATCTCTGTAACCTCCTCTGGACCCTACACCCCCTCCCTATCTCTGTAACTCCCTCCATCCCTGACACCCCTCCCTATCACTGTAACCTCCTCCAGCACCTACACTCCTTCCCAATTTTTGTAGCCCCCTCCAGTCTCCACATCCCCTCCCTACCTCTGTAAACCCCTCCAGCCCCTGTACCCCTCCCTATCTCTGAACCCCCCTCCAGCCCCTATAACCTTCCCTATCTCTGTAACCCACTCCATCCCCTACACCCCCTCCCTATCCCTGTAACCCCCTCCAGCCCCTACACCCCTCCATATCTATGTAACCTCCTCTGGACCCTACACCACCTCCCTATCTCTGTAACTCCCTCCATCCCCGACACCCCTCCCTAACGCAGTACCTCCTCCAGCCCCTACACCCACTCCCTATCTCTGTAACCCCATCCATTCACTATAGCCCTCCCTATCAATGTAACCTCCTCCAGCACCTACACCCCTTCCCAATTTATGTAACCCCCTCCAGTCTCCACACCCCCTCCCTACCTCTGTAAACCCCTCCAGCCCCTATACCCTTCCCTATCTCTGTAACCCCCTCCATCCCCTACACCCCCTCCCTATCCCTGTAACCCCCTCCAGCCCCTACACCCCTCCCTATCTCTGTTATCTCCTTCAGCCCCTCCCAATCTCTGTAACCTCCTCCAGTCCGTACATCACCTCCCTACCTCTGTAACCCCCTCCAGCTCCTAAACATCCCCCATCTCTGTAACCTCCTCCAGCCCCTACACCCCCTCCCTATCTCTGTAACCTCCTCCAGCCCCTATCCTCCTCCTGATCTTTGTAACCACCTCCAGCTCCTACACGCCCTCCCTATCTCTGTAACACCCTGCAGCCACTACACCCCTCCCTACCTCTGTAACCTCCTCCAGCCCCTACAGCCCCTCCCTATCTCTGTAACCTCTTCGAGCCCTCCACCCCTCCCTATTTCTGTAACCCCTTCCATCCCCTACACCCCTCCCTAATGTTGTAACCCCCTCCAGGCCCTACACTCACTCCCTATCTCTGTAACCCCCTCCAGCCCCTATACCCCCTCCCTGTCTCTGTAACTCCCTCCAGCTCCTAAACACCCCCCATCTCTGTAACCTCCTCCAGCCCCTACACCGCCTCCCTATCTCTGTAACCCCCTCCAGCCCCTCCCTATCTCTGTAACCCCCTCCACCCCCTCCCTATCTCTGTAACCTCCCCCAGCCCCTACACCCCCTCCCTATGTCTGTAACCCCCTCCAGCCACTCCACCCCCTCCCTATCTCTGTCACCCCCCTCCAGCCCCTACACCCCCTCCCTATTTCTGTATACCCCACCTGCACCTCCACCCCTTCCCTATCTCTATAACCCCACTCCAGTCCCTACACCCCCTCCCTATCTCTGTAACCCCCTCCAGCCCCTACACCCCCTCCCTATCTCTGTAACCCCCCTCCAGCCCCTACACCCCCTCCCTATTTCTGTATACCCCACCTGCACCTCCACCCCTTCCCTATCTCTATAACCCCACTCCAGCCCCTACACCCCCTCCCTATCTCTGTAACCTCCCTCCAGCCCCTACACCCCCTCCCTATCTCTATAACCCCACTCCAGCCTCTACACACCCTCCCTATCTCTGTAACCCACTCCAGCCCCTACACCCCCTCCCTATCTCTGTAACTCCCCTCCAGCCCCTACACCCCCTCCCTATTTCTGTATACCCCACCTGCACCTCCACCCCTTCCCTATCTCTATAACCCCACTCCAGCCCCTACACCCCCTCCCTATCTCTATAACCCCACTCCAGCCTCTACCCCCCTTCCTATCTCTGTAACCCACTCCAGCCCCTAAACCACCTCCAGACTAAAATATTCTGCAGTACTTCACAATGTTAAATTCCCTTATTAACGTGAAACATCATCCCATGTTAACAATTGTGTCAGAGACACAGAGCTGTATCACAGTGACCCTGCTGTCCTACACTTTAATAATTGTATCAGAGACACAGAGCTGGATCACAGTGAGCCTACCTTCCTACACTTTAACAATTGTATCAGACAGACAGGTCTGGATCCCAGTGAGCCCACCCATGTAAACTTTAATAATTGTGTCAGAGACACAGAGCTGGATCACAGTCAGCCTGCCTTCCAACCTTTTAATGATTGTATCACAGAGACAGAGCTGGATCTCAGTGAGCCCACCCACGTAGACTTTAACAATTATGTCTGAGATAGAGGAGAAAGTGAGGACCGCAGATGCTGGAGATCAGAGTTGAAAATGTGTTGCTGGAAAAGTGCAACAGGTCAGGTAGCATCCAATAAGCAGGAGAATCGACGTTTCGGGCATGAGCCTTTCTTCTGGAATGAGATACAGAGCTGAATCACAGTGAGCCTGCCTTCCAACACTTTAACAATTGTATCAGACAGACAGATCTGGATCCCAGTGAGCCCGCCCACGTCAACCTTAATAATTGTATCAGAGACACAGAGCTGGATCACAGTGACCCTGCTGTCCTACACTTTAACAATTGTGTCAGAGACACGGAGCTGGATCACAATGACTCTGCTGTCCTACACTTTAACAATTGTGTCAGAGACACAGAGCTGGATCACAGTGACCCTGCTGTCCTACACTTTAACAATTGTGTCAGAGACACGGAGCTGGATCACAGTGACTCTGCTGTCCTACACTTTAACAATTGTGTCAGAGACACAGAGCTGGATCACAGTGACTCTGCTGTCCTACACTTTAACAATTGTAACAGAGACACAGAGCTGGATCACAGTGAGCCTACCTTCCTACACTTTAACAATTGTGTCAGAGACACAGAGCTGTATCACAGTGACTCTGCTGTCCTACACTTTAACAATTGTATCAGAGACACAGAGCTGTATCACAGTGAGCCTACCTTCCTACACTTTAACAATTGTGTCAGAGACACAGAGCTGTATCACAGTGACTCTGCTGTCCTACACTTTAACAATTGTATCAGAGACACAGAGCTGGATCACAGTGACCCTGCTGTCCTACACTTTAACAATTGTATCAGAGACACAGAGCTGGATCACAGTGACCCTGCTGTCCTACACTTTAACAATTGTGTCAGAGACACAGAGCTGTATCACAGTGACTCTGCTGTCCTACACTTTAACAATTGTATCAGAGACACGGAGCTGTATCACAGTGACCCTGCTGTCCTACACTTTAACAATTGTGTCAGAGACACAGAGCTGGATCACAGTGACCCTGCTGTCCTACACTTTAACAATTGTGTCAGAGACACGGAGCTGTATCACAGTGACCCTGCTGTCCTACACTTTAACAATTGTGTCAGAGACACGGAGCTGGATCACAGTGACTCTGCTGTCCTACACTTTAACAATTGTGTCAGAGACACGGAGCTGGATCACAGTGACTCTGCTGTCCTACACTTTAACAATTGTATCAGAGACACAGAGCTGTATCACAGTGACTCTGCTGTCCTACACTTTAACAATTATGTCAGAGACACAGAGCTGTATCACAGTGAGCCTGCTGTCCTACACTTTAACAATTGTGTCAGAGACACAGAGCTGTATCACAGTGACCCTGCTGTCCTACACTTTAACAATTGTGTCAGAGACACAGAGCTGGATCACAGTGACTCTGCTGTCCTACACTTTAACAATTGTATCAGAGACACGGAGCTGGATCACAGTGACTCTGCTGTCCTACACTTTAACAATTGTATCAGAGACACGGAGCTGTATCACAGTGACTCTGCCTTCCTACACTTTAACAATTGTGTCAGAGACACAGAGCTGGATCACAGTGACCCTGCTGTCCTACACTTTAACAATTGTGTCAGAGACACGGAGCTGGATCACAGTGACTCTGCTGTCCTACACTTTAACAATTGTGTCAGAGACACGGAGCTGGATCACAGTGACTCTGCTGTCCTACACTTTAACAATTGTGTCAGAGACACGGAGCTGGATCACAGTGACCCTGCTGTCCTACACTTTAACAATCGTGTCAGAGACACGGAGCTGTATCACAGTGACTCTGCTGTCCTACACTTTAACAATTGTGTCAGAGACACAGAGCTGTATCACAGTGAGCTTGAGAATCTTTTAGGGTCGAATGGGAAATCAGCAGCGCAATGAATAATATCCCTATCCACACCCATACTGGGGCGGTACCTGGGCTTTGAGCCAGTACTGGAGTGGTGCTGTCTGTCCCTGCATCATTGGCGAATACTGTTCGGATTGACATTGCTCCTACCCTTTCTGAGCTGTGCTGACAAATTGATACGGAAGTATTTCCTTCGGTGTTTTGAATCGGATGTGACGGTGGATTCGCAGAACGGATCTAACTTTGCCCACTGCTCCGGATCACCCAGGGGAGGTTCTGAGGACCATTCCGTTTTTCCTGGGGATCACTCCGGACCTGACGGAGATAGTTTCGGATCTGCCAAGGCTACTTGCAGATCACCCAGGGACAACGCTGAATCTGATAAGGACAGCTTGACAACGAGATGAATCCCTTCTGTTCGAAGCTTCCATGTCAAGGTAGGGGCAAGGCAGCAGCAATTAACGTGACAGCTGAGCTCGAACCTCCAGCAGCTTCAGAGACCGTCTCAATTGTTCAGATTTCATGAAGGTTCACAATTCTCACTTCCTGGTGTGACGCAGTGACAGGCCTCTACCCTGAGATTGTTGAATGAGACAGTGTAGAGGGAGCTTTACTCTGTATCTAACCCTGTGCTGTTCCTATCCTGGGAGGGTTTGATGGGGGACAGTGTAGAGGGAGCTTTACTCTGTATCTAACCCCGTGCTGTCCCTGTCCTGGGAGTGTTTGATGGGGGGACAGTGTCGAGGAAGCTTTACTCAGAATCTAACCCCATGCTTTCCCTGTCCCTGGGAGTGTTTGATGGGGGACAGTGTAGAGGGAGCATTACTCTGTATCTAACCCCTGTCCTGTCCTGGGAGTGTTGGTAGGGGGACAGTGTAGAGGGGGCTTTACTCTGTATCTAACCCCTGTCCTGTCCTGGGAGTGTTGGTAGGGGGACAGTGTAGAGGGGGCTTTACTCTGTATCTATCCGCTCTCCCTGACCTGGAGAGTATTGATGGGGAATAGTGTAGAGCAGTGTTTCTCAATGGGGGCGGAAGCGCCCCCTGAGGGGCGTTTGCCTTCCTTCAGTGGGTGTTGAAGTCAAAGGGGATGGCAAGGGGGCACTGAACAACTTTGTGGAGAGTTTACCAATCACTTGGAAGACTGCTTTGTCCTTGAAGGACATTGCTGTTTGCAGATGGATAGTTACATAACACGAGTCTGTTATTTTCCCTGTACCCACGGAGGCGTTCTGATCAGTTGCTGCACTATTATTGATAGCCTCTCTGAATGGCTAACATTTGAACTCGTTTGCTGTTGGCACTGATTCTACTGCTGAGATCAATATCATCTAACTCATGTCGCTTCTAGGAAGATGAAATGCAGCTTTTCAACTGTTCTACCGAGTGGCAGAACGAACACACATTACAGCTAATTAACCAATCAAATTTTGCCACTTGTCTGAGCGTCTTAAAATTATCATGATAAGGTAGTACCCATGATTCCATCAGGGTATTCGAGCGACAGTGTCAAAATGGCCTCATTGAGTAAGAAAAAGTGCAGGCAGTATAGCATGGACTATTTGTGATATGGCTTTATTCAATCTCCATCTAATAAGCTGTTACCACTCTGCTTGCTCTGTGAACAAAGCTTTTCCAATGAAGCCATGAAGCCTTCCTGTCTTACTAAACATTTGGAAAAGAAACACAGTGACAAAAAGGACAAAGATTTGGCATATTTTCAAACATTAAAGAATGAATTCAATCAGTGATCAACAATTTCCACTGCTTTTTCAAAGATGGGAGCCACAAATGTGGATGGTCTTGTGGCATCATACAACATAGCGAAGCTAATTGCAAAATGTTTCAAACCTCATTCCGTGGGTGAATCGTTGGTGCTTCCAGCTGTTGCCGAAGTATTATCAAACGTGCTACATCAGGAACCATCAATGACTATCAAGCGTATTCCTCTTAGCAATGATTCTGTGAGAAGGCGCATCGATGAAATGGCCTCAAATGTTGAGGATAAATTATGTTCCCTTTTGATATCAAAATAAATCACCTTACAAATTGATGAAAGTACTATATGCGGAAGTCAAGCTTTACTTTTGGGGTACATGCATTTCATTGACAAAAATGAAATACGAGAAGAACCATGTTTTGCTCTGGATCTACTGACAGATACCAAAGGTAAGACTATCTTCGACTGTGTCAAGGATTATTTTGATAAAAAGTCTGTTGCCCTCAAAAACATTGTTGCTTGTGCTACGGATGGCGCACGTGCTATGACTGGCCCACATTGGGGATTTGTCGCATTGTTAAAGAGACAAGTGCCACATGTTTTCACAGTACACTGCATTATCCATTGGCAGCATCTGGCTGCAAAGAAACTTAGTGAAGCCCTCAACCATTCTCTACAAGTGATAGATGTATCTTTATATAATTTACCACGTGCCCTGAATGAATGACTTTTCCGCCAACTTTGTAAAGATAATGAAGATGAATTTCTGCAATTGCTGCTACACACAAAAGTGAGATGGCTCTTGAAAGGAAAATGACTCAATCGTTTCCATGAACTGTTCGGTTCTATCATCAAATTCCTATACAGAAATAATGAAAACCTTTGTATGAAAGCCGAAACCGTAAAACACGACTGTGCATATCTCGATATATTCGATAAGTGCAATTCACTGATCATGCAGATACAAGGAAATAATGTGATTTTCATAAAACAAGGAATGCTGTTACATTTTGTATTGCGAGACTTGATCTCTTTCATCAGTCGTTGTGAGTTTTACCAGTTCCCGAGTTTAAACAATATCACGGAGGATGTTACTGATGTTCAAGTACTTATCTACTCAACTCACATTCGTGCATTGCAGGATGATATGAAAATATGATTTGCTGATCTTATCGAGGTGGAGATCCCTACATGGCTGACTGACCCGTTTATCTCATGCGCAGAAGAAATGGACATTTGCCTTCAGGAAGAAATGATAGAGCTCCAAAATGACACTGCAATGAAAATTCGGTTTTCGCAAATGGGTGAGCCCCTTTTTTGGATTCAAGATGCCACTCGATGTCGTTTCCCGCTATTAAGTGAAGAGGCAAAGCGGTTTGCACTACCATTTCCTACCTCTTATTTGGCTGAGAAAGGATTCAGTGCCATCGCCAGAATACAAGATAAGACCCGCATTCTCATGGACGTTGTTCAGCGTGGTGACCTGAGATTGCTTTTGACAAAAATTGACCCAGATGTATATGATTTAGCAAGACAACATGAACCACAAGGATCGCATTGACCTAACACTGTGGGCAATTTAGCATGGCCAGTTCACCTAACCTGCACGTTTTTTGGACTGTGGGAGGAAACCCACGCAGACACTGGGAGAAGGTGCAAATTCCAAACAGACAGTTGCCTGAGGTGGGAATTGAACCCAGGTCTCTGGTGCTGTGAGGCAGTAGTGCCGTCCAAGGATAAGAAGGGTGCATTGAATATGGAAAGGTTGAGAAACACTGGTGTAGAGAAAGTTTTACTCTGTATCTATCCCCTTCCCTGTCCCAGGGAGTGTTAACTGGGGGAACAGTGTAGAGGAAGTTGTACTCTGTATCCATCCCCTCTCCCTGTCCTGGGGAGTGTTAATTGGGGGGACAGTGTAGAGGAAGTTTTACTCTGCATCTATCCCCTGTCCCTGGCCTGGGGAGTGTTGATGGGAAAACAGTGTAGAGGGAGTTTTACTCTGTATCTATCAGCTGTCCCTTACCTGGGGAGTGTGTGTGGCACTGCACTGTTTTCAGTCCATCATCACCCGACAATGTTATTATAATTGTGCAACTTTCTATTAACCATTAATTTATATTTTGGTTAAAATGCCGTTTCCCCACTATCTCTGCTTCTATTTCCAGGGATAGGCTGACAACCAATATCCACAAAAAAAACCCACTGACTCCCACATTTACCTTGAGTATACATCCTCACACCCTGAATATTGTAAGGACTCCATCCAATTCTCCCATTTCCTCTGTCTCCCTCACATCTGGGGCGGCACGGTGGCTCAGTGGTTAGTACTGCTGCCTCACATCACCGTGGTCCCAGTTCTTAGCCTAGCTTCTCAATTCTAGCCTCAGTAGTCTGTGTGGAGTTTGCACGTTCTCCCCATGTCTGTGTGGGCTTCCTCCGGGTCCTCTGATTTCCCCCCACAGTCCAAAGATGTGCAGGGCAAGTGAATTGGCTATGCCAAGTTGCCCATAGATTGCCCATAGCGTTAGGTACATTAGTACATTTAATTCTTTTTACAGCATCATAATTCATGGAAACCTCCTGTGACTGTAAATGATAAATTTCATATTTTTTACCTGTCAACCTTCATGGCATGGGCAATGTCAGTTTTTCCTTTGGCCATGCTATTTTTGTGGTTACCTTTTTCAAGCAACATAAAGAATATTTCCACATCCTTTTCTTGAAATTTTCGTAAGCCCTGTACGTAGAGTCATAGTCATAGAGATGTACAGAATGGAAACAGACCCTTCGGTCCAACCTGTCCATGCCGACCAGATATCCTAACCCAATCTAGTCCCACCTGCCAGCACCCGGCCCATATCCCTACAAACCCTTCCTATTCATATGCCCATCCAAATGCCTCTTAAATGTTGCAATTGTACCAGCCTCCACCACATCCTCTGGCAGCTCATTCCATACACAGACCACCCTCTGCGTGAAAAAGTTGCCCCTTAGGTCTCTTTTATATCTTTCCCCTCTCACTTTAAACCTATGCCCTCTAGTTCTGGACTCCCCGACCCCAGGGAAAAGACTTTGCCTATTTACCCTATCCATGCCCTTCATAATTTTGTAAACCTCTATAAGGTCACCCCTCAGCCTCTGATGCTCCAGGGAAAACAGCCCCAGCCTATTCAGCCTCTTCCTGTAGCTCAGATCCTCCAACCCTGGCGACATTCTTGTAAATCTTTTCTGAACCCTTTCAAGTTTCACAACATCTTTCCGATAGGAAGGAGACCAGAATTGCATGCAATATTCCAACAGTGGCCTAACCAATGTCCTGTACAGCCGAAACATGACCTCCCAACTCCTGTACTCAATACTCTGACCAATAAAGGAAAGCATACCAAACGCCTTCTTCACTATCCTATCTACCTGCGACTCCACTTTCAAGAACCTGCACTCCAAGGTATCTTTGTTCAGCAACACTCCCGAGGACCTTACCATTAAGTGTATAAGTCCTGCTAAGATTTGCTTTCCCAAAATGCAGCACCTTGCATTTATCTGAATTAAACTCCATCTGCCACTTCTCAGCCCATTGGCCCATCTGGTCAAGATCCTGTTGTAATCTGAGGTAACCCTCTTCGCTGTCCACCACACCTCCAATTTTGGTGTCATCTGCAAACTGATTAACTGTACCTCTTATGCTCGCATCCAAATCATTTATGTAAATGACAAAAAGTAGAGGTCCTAGCACCGATCCTTGTGGCACTCCACTGGTCACAGACCTCCAGTCTGAAAACCAATCCTCCACCACCACCCTCTGTCTTCTACCTTTGAGCCAGTTCTGTATCCAAACGGCTAGTTCTCCCTGTATTCCATGAGATCTAACCTTGCTAATCAGTCTCCCATGGGGAACCTTGTCGAAGGTTACTTACTGAAGTCCATATAGATCACATCTACTTTGTTACTTCATCAAAAAACTGAGTCAAATTTGTGAGACATGATTTCCCACGCACAAAGCCATGTTGACTATCCCGAATCAGTCCTTGCCTTTCCAAATACATGTACATCCTATCCCTCAGGATTCCATCCAACAACTTGCCCACCACCGATGTCAGGCTCACTGGTCTATAGTTCCCTGGCTTGTCCTTACCACCCTTCTTAAACAGTGACACCACGTTTGCCAACCTCCAGTCTTCTGGAACCTCACCTGTGACTATCGATGATACAAATATCTCAGCAAGCGGCCCAGCAATCACTTCTCTAGCTTCCCACAGAGTTCTCGGGTACACCTGATCAGGTCCTGGAGATTTATCCACCTTTAACCATTTCAAGACATCCAGCACTTCCTCCTCTGTAATCTGGACATTTTGCAAGATGTCACCATCTATTTCCCTACAGTCTATATCTTCCATATCCTTTTCCACAGTAAATACTGATGCAAAATATTCATTTAGTATCTCCCCCATTTTCTGTGGCTCCACACAAAGGCCGCCTTGCTGATCCTTGAGGGGCCCTATTCTCTCCCTAATTACCCTTTTGTCCTTAATGTATTTGTAAAACCCCTTTGGATTCTCCTTAATTCTATTTGCCAAAGCTATCTCATGTCCCCGTTTTGCCCTCCTGATTTCCCTCTTAAGTATACTCCTACTCTTCTAAGGATTCACTCGATCTATCCTGACTGTACCTGACATATGCTTCCTTCTTTTTCTTAACCAAACCCTCAATTTCTTTAGTCATCCAGCATTCCCTATGCCTACCAGCCTTCACTTTCACCTGACAGGAATATACTTTCTCTGGATTCTTGTTATCTCATTTCTGAAGGCTTCCCATTTTCCAGCCGTCCCTTTACCTGCGAACACCTGCCTCCAATCAGCTTTCGAAAGTTCTTGCCTAATACCGTCAAAATTGGCCTTTCTCCAATTTAGAACTTCAACTTTTAGATCTGGTCTATCCTTTTCCATTACTATTTTAAAACGAATAGAATTATGGTCACTGGCCCCAAAGTGCTCCCCCACTGACACCTCAGTCATCTGCCCTGCCTTATTTCCCAAGAGTAGGTCAAGTTTTGCACCTTCTCTAGTAGGTACATCCACATACTGAATCAGAAAATTGTCTTGTACACACTTAAGAAATTCCTTTCCATCTAAACCTTTAACACTATGGCAGTCCCAGTTGATGTTTGGAAAGTTATAATCCCCTACTATAACCACCCTATTATTCTTACAGATAGCTGAGATCTCCTTATTAGTTTGTTTCTCAATTTCCCTCTGACTATTGGGGGGGCTATAATACAATCCCAATAAGGTGATCATCCCTTTCTTATTTCTCAGTTCCACCCAAATAACTTCCCTGGATGTATTTCCAGGAATATCCTCCCTTAGCACAGCTGTAATGCTATCCCTTATAAAAAATGTCACCCCCCCTCCTCTCTTGCCTCCCTTTCTATCCTTCCTTTAGCATTTGTATCCTGGAACATTAAGCTGCCAGTCCTGCCCATCCCTGAGCCATGTTTCCGTAATTGTTGTGATATCCCAGTCCCATGTTCCTAACCATGCTCTGAGTTCATCTGCCTTCCCTGTTAGGCCCCTTGCATTGAAATAAATGCAGTTTAATTTATTAGTCCTACCTTGTCCCTGCTTGCCCTGACTGTTTGACTCACTTCTGTTCTCAGCTGTACCCGTCTCAGATCAATCTCTTTCCTCACTATCTCCCTGGGTCCCATCCGTTAGTTGTGGGATCACTTTGTTCTGTCTGTCACTTGATTATAGTCATCCCTTATTGCAGCTTCACCAGGTTGGCATCACAATCACCAGGTATGCCTGGTGCTGCTCCTGGCGTAACCTCCTGCACTCTCCATTGAACCAGGGTTAATTCGCTGGCTTGATGGTAACGGTTGAATGGGGGATATGCCAGGCCATGAGGTTACAGATTGTGTTGGAATACAATCAACTTCTGCTGATGACCCAAAGTGCCTCATGGCCATCCAGCTTTGGTGGAGTTGGTAGATTTGTTCAGATATATCTGACTTAGCATGACGATGGTGCCACACAACATGATGGAGGGTATTCTGAATCTGAGAAAAGGAATTTGTATGCACGTGGACTGCGCCACAGTCACTCTTACTGATACTGTCATGGAAAGACACATCTGCATCAGGTAGATTGGTGAGGATGTGGTCAAGTAGGTTATTCCATCTTGGGTCCCTCACTAGTTGCCGTAAACTCAGTTCACAGCAGTGTGCTTTAGCACTCAGCCAGCTTCAAGGAGGATCAGCAGTGCTGTGTTTACCAGTTTTGGTTCTGGTGCCTGTTTTGGGTCATTGCTGTTTGAGAACCCAGTCTCATTCCCTTTTAAACTTTTCTCTACTACAAGGTATCATTGATCAGCTTTCTCCTAAGCTCTTGAATAACTGATCACAAGAGCTCCCTACCTGCTTCCTTTATCATTGGTGTAGGTCCCCAGCCTTCATTCCCTTCTGAGCAGAGAATTACTCCACATACCAAATCCCTTCTGAGAGAAAAACACTCTTCTCATTGTTGTCTTAAAAGGAATAACTTCTCTGAAACTATGTGCACTGATTTTGGTTTCCCCCCTGAAGAGCAAACAGCCTCCAGGTAACCACTTTGTCCAGTCCCCATAAGATCTTGAACATTTCAATAAGATTATCTTTCATTGTATTCCAATGGATGTAATCCTAACCTATGTATCAACTGAACTGAACTGTTATTTACACAATGACATCATTTATCAAATACAGACTAAATATAGACATTGTACACTGGGATCCACATATGGTCTGACCAACTTACTCTTTGAAGGATTGAGGGAGTTTGATCTAATTGGGCCATTTGGGTTGCAGTACTTCCTTGTACCATCATCGCCCTGCATCTGTACAAGTCTCTTCCCATCTGTAAAGTATCAATGTCAACCTATACTGCTAATTGCCAGTCTCTGTTTGGCTTCTGTGTAATGTATCACATGTTGTTTCTTGATATTAAACCTAACACCATTCTCCTTTGGTCACTGTAATTATGAGTGATTCAGCTCAAGTTCTGTTTCATCCCAGTGGAATGTTATGGTCGAGGAACTGTACACAAAGATATTTGCAGCAATCTGAACATTAAGCATGCTGCAGAAGCAAACATTCCATGTATTCTCTTTGTCTACAAAGTGTCTCGTGAAATTGAAGATCTCCGAAACGCTCTAAGATGGATCACAGGTAATTGTGCTTCTTCTCTATTACTCACTGTTTCTTTCTCTATAGATTTTTCTTTTTTTTTGCTATTTTCCTTTTTGTGAGTTCTGCTGTTTTGCCTTTTGCCTGTCATTCTATAAATAAGTCTGTTTGTCTGTTTGTGCCTGACATTCTGGGGATGGACTAATTTCAAGGGAAGTAAGAACCTGCATTTATACAGGACTGTTCATGATCACAAGAGGTTCCAAAGTGCTTCACAATTAATGTATTCCTCTGGTAAAATCAGAGAAATGGCATAGATTTGCTCCCAGAATCAGCAATGAGGCAATGACAGTACGTTTAATGATGCTGGTGATCAGAAAAATATTGGTCAGTATTCAGGAGCACTCCCCTGCTGTACTTTGGAATTGTGACTGTGTTTCTGAAATGGTAGAGAGATTGAAGATGCAGGAGCTGAGTCCCCTGTTGGTCACAGATCCAATGGAGTTCCTTTAGCTTCCCAACAATATGCATTCGTTCCTTGGCGGAGTGGGCTGTCCATACAGAACTATTAAGGAGTATTGTCACTGTCTAATCTTAATCACTCCTCTGTTGTTTGACGTGTATTCAGAATTTGCCTCTCTGTTTTCACCTGCCTGTCCTCCGTGAAACCCACCTGTTTGTGACAGATTTTGAGTAACTGTGTAAATATGTCCTGGAGCTCAGTAGAAGATTTTTCTCTATAACACTCCTGTGACATATCCTGGGTTGTTTGACCACATCAAAGGTGCTATGTTAATGCAGGTTACTGTGTCAGCTGTTTATATTCTGTGGGTTGTCCATAGGGCTTCATGATGTGTGTCTGTGTGAACCACAAGGACAGATTATGAACACTCGGACATGCACAGTGTGAGATCTTCACTTCACCGTGGATATATAAGTTTAATGTGTCTGTTATTTTACTGTAAGAATACCTGTAAAGTGCAGAGAAAGCACTGAAATGTTTCTGTTGATCCATTCTTTAGATAACAAGGGAACATGTAAAGACATTTGTGTTGTGATTCTGCTGGAAAAGACTTCAAAGGGCAAGAAAGAAATGGAAAAGTCTACAGTGATTGAGTGCAACATATTTAATGAGGAAACCAAAGTTTATCGAATCTTTTGGAATAATGCAAACTTTTCAAGCATCTCTGAAATAAGTACTCCGATCAAAACAGCAATTAACCAAAGGAATGAAGGTAATGAGTGCGTCCCCCCCCCCCCCCCCCAATGCAGGTTGATGCTGGGTTAAATATTTTCACGTTCCTGCATAGGGATATAATTACTGTAGCAACTGGAGCTGAATGGACATAGTAGAACTGTATACCCATTCAGGCAGTGTTACCAAACTGGGAGGACTGTTAAAGTGTAGGAGGCTGCTGTCAGGGTCTGGTGTACACTGTCTCAGATTTCGCGAGTTGTTCCTGTTGTTAAGACCCCAGGCTGGGATGCAACCCTGGTGGCAGGGCTCTGGGGCTTAGCTTCTCTTGTGATCTAATGCACATGTATTACTCTCAAGGCCAATTCAGAGAACAGCTGATAAGGCAACCAACACAAGTGTGGGACTGCACTCCTAAAGTCTAGGTATATCTAAAACTGTCAGTCTGGAAAACATCTGTGGAGAGAGAAACAGTCACCATTTTGGATCTGTTGTGACTTCTTCTCAAGGAACCCAGGGACTCGGGTTTTCACAGTCTCCCCGTGTCTGCTTGGGTTTCCTCCCACAGTCCAAAGATGTGCGGGTTAGGGTGGATTGGCCAAGCTAAATCGCCTATAGTGTTCAGAGATATGTAGGTTAGGTGCATTAGTCAGGGGAAATGGAGGGTTATAGGGTAAGGAGATAGGTCTGGCTGGAGTATTTAGTGAGTGATGTGGACTTGTTGGACCAAATGGTCTGTTTCCACACTGTAGGGACTCTGTGATTCTGTGGTATTCTTTGAGGTGCATGAACAGAGGGATGTAGGTGTTCGTATGCACAGATCTTTGAAGGAGACAGGACAGGTAAAGAGATGAGTGAATAAAGCATATCATGAACTTTATCAATGGAGCAGGAAGGAGGTGATGTTGAACTTGCATAAGACACTTCTTAGACCTCAGCTTTCATTGTCAATGCCACATTGCAGGAAAGATACAAATGCACTGGACAGAATGCAGAAGCAATTCACAAGAATGGTTCCAGGAATGAGAAATTTCAGATATGAGGATAGATGGAAGAAGGCAGAAAGGAGAGATTTGAAAGAGATTTTCAGAATCCTGAGTGAGCAAGGTAGACTAGAAAGGGAGAAGTTGTTCCTGTTCATAAAAAGAGAAAAACGAACAACAGGACATAGACATTTTGTCAATGCGATTTGGCTGTGACGCGATTGGGGAACTGAGAAATGATTTCTTTTAAATGCGAACTCCCGTTGGCTATTAGATGATTCCATCCCCAGTTACCCTAAGTCCACTCAAGGTATTTACTTCAGATTAAGCAAAAGAATCTTGGAAGTAAAATCTCGACTTGACAACGCAATTTGAATCTAGCTAATACCAGACATAAACTGTTGGTTTTAATTCATGTCTTTCAATCTGTTCTGTCAGAACACTCTTGGTATTTATATCTTTCCTGTTCCATCTCTATTATTAAGTTTTAGTTGGTAATTGAACTAGTTAAGCTATAAATGTAGTGTATTACTTTACAATTTCCCAGTCAGAATTTAACACTAGCCTACGTTTTGGAAACCAACTCCTGATACTCCCCAATGAATCACCTACTTGCTTTGTGTTGGCATTTTTCTGTCATTTTTTATTATATTCACTGATCAGATCCACTATTCTTTGATTAAAATGGTGAATCTGTATTAGGTTTATTAGTGTTTTAGCAGAATTAACTCAAATGAAGCAAGGGTGATATAAGAAGGATACTTTTTCACACAGCGAGTAATGAGGGTATGGGATGCACTGCCTGGAAATATGATGGAGGTGGGTTAAACTGAAACATTGAAGAGTGAATTGGATGATTATTTAGTGTGCAATGATATGGAAAATGCAGGAGATTGGTGCTGGGTAAGAGAAATGAGAGGCTATAAGACCATAAGAGCATAAGACATAGGAGTGAAAGTAAGGCCATTCGGCCCATCGAGTCCACTCCGCCATTCAATCATGGCTGATGGGCATTTCAACTCCACTTACCCGCATTCTCCCCGTAGCCCTTCATTCCTCGAGACAAGAATCTATCAATCTCTGCCTTGAAGACATTTAGCGTCCCGGCCTCCACTGCACTCTGCGGCAATGAATTCCACAGGCCCACCACTCTCTGGCTGAAGAAATGTCTCCACATTTCTGTTCTGAATTTACCCTCTAATTTTAAGGCTGTGTCCACAGGTCCTAGTCTCCTCACCTAACGGAAACAATTTCCTAGCCATGTATTATCTTGTATGTCTCTATTAAGTCTCCCCTTAATCTTCTAAACTCCAATGAATACAATCCCAGGATCCTCAGCCGTTCCTCATATGTTAGACCGACCATTCCAGGGATCATCCATGTGAATCTCCGCTGGACACGTTCCAGTGCCAGTATGTCCTTCCTGAGGTGTGGGGACCAAAACTGGACACAGTACTGCAAATGGGGCCTAACCAGAGCTTTATAAAGTCTCAGTAGCACAACGGTGCTTTTATATTCCAACCCTCTTGAGATAAGTGACAACATTGCATTCGCTTTCTTAATCACAGACTCAACCTGCATGTTGACCTTTAGAGAATCCTCGACTAGCACTCCCAGATCCCTTTGTATTTTGGCTTTATGAATTTTCTCACCGTTTAGAAAGTAGTCTATGCTTTTATTCTTTTTGCCAAAGTGCAAGACCTCGCATTTGTTCATGTTGAATTCCATCAGCCATTTCCTGGACCACTCTCCCAACCTGTCTAGATCCTTCTGTAGCCTCCCCACTTCCTCAGTACTACCTGCCTGTCCACCTAACTTCGTAGCTTCTGCACTGTAACAAATCAGTGATTCCTTTAAATATTTTATAATTTTCAGTGAGGTCACCTCTCAGTCTTTGAAATGTTTGGGAATACACGTCCACTTTGTCCATTTCATCTTCATTGGATAGTCCCATCATCCCAGGAACAAGTCTGGTAAACCCTCATTGTACTCTCCCCATTGCAAGTGATATTTTTGCTGAGATAAGGAAACTAACACTGTACACAGTACTCCAGATGTAGTCTAACCAAGCGCTTATCCCATTGAAGCAAGAGCTCATTACTCCTGGATTCCAATCCTCCTGCAGTAAAGCTGATTATTCCATAACTTGCTGCTCCTGTGTGTTGGGCTTCAGTAAAGTATCGACAAGGATACATTGTCGACAATAACACCGCTAGCATGACGAAGGCAGCAGACACGAGCATGGTCTTCAGTATGTTTGTCTTCAGCAATGTATTGACAAGGACACCGAGGCCATCTACACTTTCCAGTCTCTTACATTTTAAGAAATACACTGCACATCTATTTCTGCTACCTACGTGGATGACTTTACAATGTTCGACATTTTATTCTCCCTTCTCTTCCCTGTTCAAAGAACCTGTCCAAATCCTGCTGACTCGTCATTCCTGCTGATGAGACCCACTACCGTCGTATCATCAGCGACCCCAATGATGTGATTCGAGCTGTGCATTGCTGCACAGTCGTCTGTCAGGAAGTTGAACAGCAATGGACTGAGCACAAAGCACTGGGGGCACCCATGTTCAGTGTGATGGTGTTGGTGATGCTGTTCCCAGTCCAGACTGACTGAGGTCTCCAAGTCAGGAAGTCCAGGATCCAGTTACAAAGGGAGGTCTTTAGGCCCAGCAGACTCAGCTTTCTAATCAGGTGCAGAGGAATGATAATGTAAAATGCAGAATTGAAGTCTACGAACAGTAATCTGACGTAGGTGTTCTTCTTCTCCAGGTGGGTGAGGGCCAGATGGAGGGTGGTGGAAATGGCATCATTTGTTCAACAGTTGGGTTGAACTGCAGAGTGTCCAGTGAGGGGGACAGCAGGTGCTTAATATGCCACATAAAACCATAAGACCATAAGACATAGGAGTGGAAGTAAGGCCATTCGGCCCATCGAGTCCACTCCTCCATTCAATCATGGCTGATGTGCATTTCAGCTCCACTACCAGCGTTCTCCCCGTAGCCCTTAATTCCTCTAGACAACAAGAATCTATCAATCTCGGCCTTGAAGACATTTAGCGTCCCGGCTTCCACTGCACTCCGTGGCAATGAATTCCACAGGCCCACCACTCTCTGGCTGAAGAAATGTCTCCACATTTCTGTTCTGAAATGACCCCCTCTAATTCTAAGGCTGTGTCCACGGGTCCTAGTCTCCTCGTCTAACAGAAACAATTTCCTAGCATCCACCTTTTCCAAGCCATGTATTATTTTGTACGTCTCTATTAAGTCTCCCCTTAATCTTCTAAACTCCAATGAATACAATCCCAGGATCCTCAGCCGTTCCTCATATGCTAGACCTGTCATTCCAGGGATCATCCGTGTGAATCTCCGCTGGACACGTTCCAGTGCCAGTATGTCCTTCCTGAGGTGTGGGGACCAAAACTGGACACAGTACTCCAAATGGGGCCTAACCAGAGCTTTATAAAGTCTTAGTAGTACATCTCTGCTTTTATATTCCAACCCTCTTGAGATAAGAGACAACATTGCATTCGCTTTCTTAATCACAGACTCAACCTGCATGTTTACCTTTAGAGAATCCTCGACTAGCACTCCCAGATCCCTTTGTGCTTTGGCTTTATTAATTTTCTCACCATTTAGAAAGTAGTCCATGCTTTTATTCTTTTTGCCAAAGTGCAAGACCTCGCACTTGCTCACGTTAAATTCCATCAGCCATTTCCTGGACCACTCTCCCAACCTGTCTAGATCCTTCTGTAGCCTCCCCACTTCCTCAGTACTACCTGCCTGTCCACCTAACTTCGTATCATCGGCAAACTTCGCTAGAATGCCCCCGGTTTCCTCATCCAAATCATTAATATATAATGCGAACAGCTGTGGCCCCAGCACCGAACCCTGTGGGACACCGCTCGTCACCGGCTGCCATTCTGAAAAAGAACCTTTTATCCCAACTCTCTGCCCTCTGTTAGACAGCCAATCCTCAATCCATCCCAGCAGCTCACCTCGAACACCATGGGCCCTCAACTTGCTCAGCAGCCTCCCGTGTGGCACCTTATCAAAGGCCTTTTGAAAGTCTAGATAGACCACATCCACTGGGTTTCCCTGGTCTAACCTACTTGTTACCTCTTCAAAAAATTCCAATAGGTTTGTCAGGCATGACCTCCCTTTACTAAATCCATGTTGACTTGTTCTAATCAGACTCTGCTCTTCCAAGAATTTAGAAACCTCATCCTTAATGATGGATTCTAGAATTTTACCAACAACCGAGGTTAAGCTGATTGGCCTATAATTTTCCATCGTTTGCCTCGATCCTTTCTTGAACAAGGGGGTTACAACAGCCATCTTCCAATCATCCGGGACCTTTCCTGACTCCAATGACTCTTGAAAGATCTCAACCAATGCCTCTGCTATTTCCTTAGCCACCTCTCTCAGAACTCTAGGGTGTATCCCATCGGGGCCAGGAGATTTATCAATTTTAAGACTTTTTAACTTTTCTAGCACTATCTCTTTCGTAATGGCAACCATACTCAACTCAGCCCCGTGACACCCTTTAATTTTTGGGATATTACTCATGTCTTCCACTGTGAAAACTGACGCAAAGTACTTGTTAAGTTCTCCTGCTATTTCCTTATCTCCTATCACTAGGCTTCCTGCATCAGTTTGAAGTGGCCCAATGTCTACTTTTGCCTGTCGTTTGTTTCCTGGACCACTCTCTGCCTTCATCACGAGCCTCTCGAAGCACTTCATGATGATAGGCGTAAGCACAATAGGCCGGTAGCTGTTCAGACAGGATGCTGAAGACTTCTTCTGCACGGAAACAATGGAAGGAGCCTTGAAGTATGTTGGAACGATGGCGCAGCTCAGGGAGATGTTGATGATGTCCATGAGAACATCTGCCAGTACATCAGAGCATTGTTTGAGCACTCTGCCAGCGATGTTATCTGGTCCAGCAGCCTTACATGGGTTGACTCTGCATAGGGTGTTCCTCATGTCGGCTGTGGTAAGACACAGCATCCAGTCATGGGGGGAGCGGGTGGGGATTGGACATCCTTGTTGCCACATGATTTCATACAATTCCTCGTTTTCCCAACTCACTTGGGTCTCTATTTCTGGGAGATTTCTTGTAACTTCCTGAGTGAAAACAATCACAAAGCTTTGCTTTTTACATGCTTACAGAAGGTCCCCTGAACTCCATGGCTTGGTAAACAGTTTACTGATTGATGTGTGCTTTGCTCAATAGGTGGACAGGATAAACCACAACTATCAGATTCCATGACTAGGGTCCCGGAGAACCAGGAGCAGAATCAGTATCAAGGTAAGAGAGAATAAAGAGACCAATGCTTGAGCCATTTGGGCCAGATCTGATGTGACCTTAGTCTTTCTCGCGGTTTGGTGCAATGCTGTTTAGATGGCAGCTTTAGGATTCAACTCAAATTTAACCAAGTGGGGTGTGACAAGAGTTATAGAAGGAGATCAGGATTGAAGCATTATTGAGGATGTTTGTGTTGAGAGGGATGAAGAAGGCTACAGTGATAGGGAGGGGTGTAGGGGATGTAGGAGGTTACAAAGATAGGGAGTGGTGGAGGAGTGGAGGGGCTGAAGGGGGTTACAGAGATAGGGAGGGGTGGAGGGTTTGGAAGAGGTTTCAGAGATGGGGAGGGGTGCAGAGGCTGGAGGAGGCTCGAGAGATAGAGATGGGGTAGGAGGAGGTGAGGGAGATAGGGAGGATTGGGGGACGGTCGGTGAAATTGAGCAGAGCTTTCCTTTCCTCTGTTGGGCCTGGTGCCATGTGATATCCTGCAGTCTCGAGGCATTGTTGAGGACTCCCTATGTGTGTAACTATAACATGCTATTCCAGATGCCTTTTAAATGGTGCAATTGTACAAGCCTTCACCATTTCTCTGGCAGCTCATTTCAAACACGTACCAGCTTCTGCGTGAAAATGTTGCCCCTTAGGTCTCTTTTATATCTTTCCCCTCTCACTCTAAAACCTCTGCCCTCTATTTCTGGACATCATCACTCCAGGGAAAAGACTTTGTCTATTTATCCTATCCATGCCCCTCATGATTTTATAAACCTCTATAAGGTCTCCCCTCAGCTCTAGGGAAATCAGCCACAGCCTATTCAGCCTCTCCCTGTTGCTCAAGTACCCCAACCCTGGCAACATCCTTGTAAATCTTTTCTGAACCCTTTCAAGTTTCACAACATCTTTCCGATAGGAAGGAGACCAGAATTGCATGCAATATTCCAACAGTGGTCTAACCAATGCCCTGTACGGCTGCAACATGAACTCCCAACTCCTGTACTCAATACTCTGACCAATGAGGGAAAGCATACCAAATGCCTTCTTCACTATCCTATCTACTGGGCACTCCACTTTCAAGGAGCTATGAATCTGCACTCCAAGGTCTCTTTGTTTAGCAACACTCCCTAGGACCTTACCATTAAGTGTATAAGTCCTGCTAAGGTATGCTTTGCCAAAATGCAGCACCTCACATTTGTCTAAAGTAAACTACATCTGCCACTTCTCAGCCCATTGGCCCAAATGATCAAGATCCCATTGATCCTGAGGAGCAGCTGAAGCAGCCTGTGACACTTCCTACACTTGGAGTCTACCAAGACACATGACCTGTCCTGAGGGTTCCACACAGTACAGGAATTATTACATGTCTCCGCTGTCCAATCATAATGTTGGAAGTAACATCTCGATTCCATGACTCAATTTGAATCTAGCTAATACCATACATAAACTGTTGATTTTAATTCATATCTTTCAATCTGTTCTGTCGGAACACTCTTGGTATTTATTCCTTTCCTGTTCCATCTCCCTTATTAAATTTTAATTGGTAATTGAACTAGTTAAGCCAGAGATGCAGTGCAATAGTTTTCAATTTCTCAGTCGGAATTTAACACGAGCCTGAGTTTCGGAAACCAACTCCTAATACTCCCCAATCAATCACCTACTTCACTTTGTGTTGGCAGTTCTCCGTCATTTTAAAATTATAATCACTGATCAGATGCACTATTGTTTGATTAAAATGGTGAATCCCTATTAGACCTATTAGTGTTTTACCAGAATTGACTGTAAAGTGATGTACAAATGAAGCAAGGGTGATATGAAAACCCTTTATCACACAGTGAGTAATGAGGGTATGGGATGCACTGCCTGGAAATATGATGAAGTGGGTTGAATTGAAACATTGAAAAGTGAATCGGATGATTATTTGGTGTATATGGATATGGGAAAAAGGCAGGAGATTGGTGCTGGGTAAGAGAAATGAGAGGCTGATTGGCTTCTGAACTGTTACAAATCTGTGATCCCTGTAAATAATTTATAATTTTCAGTGTGATCACCTTTCAGTCGCTAAAACGTTTGGGAATACAGGCCTGCTTTGCACATTTCATCTTCATTGGATAGTCCCATCATCCACTTCAATGGGACATGCCAATCCTGCACTATTTTTAACCTTTCTTTTAAAGCCTCCCAAATATCAAATGTGGACTTGCCTGCAAACAGCTGTGTCGAATCCACATTTCCCAGCTCCTGCCTAATTTTGATATAATTGGCCTTGGCCGGGTTTAGTACTCTTCCCTCAGGATCACTCTTATCTTTGTCCAGAAGTATTCTGAAACTTACAGATTTGTGGTCACTGTTCCCAAAGAAATCCCCCATCGCAACTTCTACCACCTGGCCTAGCTGATTCCCCAACACCAGGTCCAATATGGCCCTTTCCTCCTTAGACTATTGACATACTGCTTTGAAAACTCTCCTGGACGCTTCTTACAAATTCTGCCCCATCCAGACCTCTGACACTAAGTGTATCCCAGTCAATGTTGGGAAAATTAAGATCTCCCATCACCACCATCCTTTTGCTTCTCCATCTTTCCATCATCTGTTCACCTCATGCTCACTGTCGGAAGGCCTGTAGCACAAACCCAACAATGTAACTGCAGCCTTCTTATTTCTGAGCTCCACCCATAATGTCTCACTGCTCAAGCCCTCCATAGTGTCCTCCTTTATCACAGCCATGATATCATCCCTGACCAGCAATGCAATTCATGCCCCCCTTTTACGTCCCTCTCTGTACTGTCTGAAACATCTATAATCTGGAACATATAGTTGCCAATCATGCCCTTCCTTCAACCAAGTCTCTGTGATTGCAATAACGTCATACTCTCAGGCACCAATACAAACCCTAAGTTCATCTGCCACACCCACTGTACTCCTTGCATTAAAGTTTATGCATTTCAGGTCGCCAGTTCTTTTGCGTTCACCTGCTCTCTTCCTACTCTTCCTCTTATTAATGCAAACATCATGATTCTTACAGTCTCCAGTTTCCATCTCGCTGTACTTGTCTTCTCTTCTAGTTCCCAGCACCCTGCCACATTAGTTTAAAACCTCCCCTACAGCAGTAGCAAAAACTCCCCCAAGGACATTGGTTCCAGTCTGGTTCAGATGTACACCGTCCCTTTTGTAATAGTCCCATCGTCCGCAGAACCGGTCCCAATGTCCAACAAGTCTGAACCCCACCCTCCTACACCATCCCTCAAGCCATGTGTTCATCCTGCCTATTCTTTCATTTCTACCCTGATGAGCACGTGAATGGTAGCAATCCTGAGGTCACTATCTTTGAGGTCCTCCTCTTGAACTTCTCTCCTAGCTCCTTGAATTCTGCTTTCAGGACCTCCTCTCTTTTTTTTTACTTCTATTATTGGTGCCAATGTGCACTACTCCAACTGCCTGTTCACCTTCCCCTTTCAGAAGCTCTGCAGCTGATCAGTGATATGCCTGACCGGGGCACCTGGGAGGCAACATACCATCCGGGAGTCTCGTTTTCGGCCACAGAACCGCCTATCTACTTCCCCTTACTGTGGCCCTACAAGTCCCCTATGACTGTGGCCCTACAAGTCTTTTTCCTGGCCTTCTGAAAAGCTGCTGCCCTCGCATGGTGAGCCATCTCCCCAAGAGTACCCAAAACGGTATACCTGTTTGAGAGGGAGATGACCGCAGGGACACCCGCACTGCCTTCCTACTCTTTTTCTGCGTTATGGTCACTCATTCACTGCCTCCCTCAGCAATTGTAACGTGCGGTGTGACCAGTTCACTAAACGGGGTATTCATTACCTCCTGAGCATCGCGGATGCTCCACAGTGAGTCCATCACAACTCCAGAGCCTTCATGTGATCAAACAAAAGTTGTAAGCTGGACCCACCTCTTGCAAGTGTACTACTCAGGAATGTCAGCCATTTCCCTGAACTCCCACATCAAGCAAGAGGCACATGCTACGGGTCTGCGGACCCCTGCCATTGTAAGCCTTCGCTTTACATCAACTAACTAAAACCAAACAATGCACTTCAATATATGAAAGAAAAGAGAAAGAAAAAAAAATTACCTTACAGAGTCTTTTTCTTCTGGTTCGAGGCTGGGAATGGGGGCGGTGGAGCTGCGGGAGGGAGGTACTACACATATAGTATCTCGGGTTTAGCCGCTGCTCAAGTATATTGTAAGTCCTTACCTTCCTGGCACCCTCCTGGTCTCCACGTAACCTTTGTTCTGTCTCCCGCTGCTCCCAGACAGGAACAAGGTCGCGGCTTCAAAGGTTAATTTTAAGAAACCTAAGCTACCCACATGGATTAATTTACAATGTTCCACATTTTATTCTCTGTTCTATTTCCTGTTCAAGAACCTGTCCAAACCTCGCTGAAAACTATTTTACATCTTCCTCACAACACACATTCCCTTTTCTCTTTTTAATCAACTGCAAGTTTGGAAATATTACAGTTGACTCTCCCCTCCAACTCATTGAGATATATTCTAAACAGCTGGGGCTTGAGTACTGATCCTTGTGTTCCCCCACTAGTCACAGCTTGCCAAAGTGAGAATGGCCCAGTTTATTGCTGCTGTGTTCTCTGCCTGCTCACCAATTATTAATCAAAGCCAGTACGTGAGCTCTAATCGCATGTGCATTAATTTTTCCTGAGGAGAACTTTATCAAAAGCCTTTTCAAAATCAAGGTATATTAGATCTTTTGACTCCCCTTTATCAGTTTTGTTTGCAGTATATTCAAAGGATTGTCAAACCCAGTTTCCCATTCACAAAACCAACCAGTCGTTGCCCAATGTGATCATTATTAAACAGGTGATTAATTGTTCCATCCTTCACAATCAACTTTTTCTGAATATTGATGTATGGTGAAAGGTCTGTCCTTTTCTGTTCTCACTTCTGTTCCTTTATTAAAGTGCGGCTTGGCATTAGCTCCTTTCCAATCTGCAGGAGTCATTCCAGGCTGGATCGAATTTTGAATGATGATCAACAAAGCAGATACACCCTCCCTATCTCAATAGCTACTTCCTTCAACACATTGGGCTGTAGAATATCAGAGCCGGGCATTTATTGCCTTGTAGTCCCATTAATTTCTCCCATACATCCTCCTTGCTAATACTAATTTCCTGCATCATCTTGAGTGAAAACAATCACAAAGTTTTGCTTTTTAACATGCTTAGAGAAGGTCCCCTGAACTTCATGGCTTGGTAAACAGATTACTGATTGATATGTGCTTTGCTCAACAGGTGGACAGGATTACCTGCAAATATGTTCCGTGGCCAGTGACCAGAAGCAGAGTACGTGTCAAATAAGTTGAAGATGAAGGCACTCTGTACATTTAAGAGTTGAAAAACTAGCAAGGACTCAGAGAAGCACACAGAGTACTGGAAAGTTTACAATGTAACATTTAGTCAAACAGCTAGCAGTACCTTGGTTGCTATGACACAAAAACAAATTCAATTTTGGACAATCAGTTTAAATTGTGCCTGAAGATACCAAACTCCATCGTTTGAATTTAGTATTCTGACAATATTAAAACCAATGAAATGATCCAAAGTTTTGGGGTATAAATATTGGACATTTTGAACAGTTACCCAGTGCGGCAAAGAGAGCTTTGTGAGAGGTACCTATCTGGAGAAGGAGTATGCATGGAAAAGACATTGAAACCGACGTGGAGGGAGAATCTACAGAGCAAAACCTACAGAGGACACTTGATAAAGTTGACTGGTTTTGCAACGTGATAATTTTTTTTTGTAAATTGCAATCCGGATTTATTTTATCAGATCAGTATTGTAGAGGGGAAGGTGAAAGATAGGTTTAAAGAAAGCATATTTAAATACTTCTAATGTTCTCTTTTGCGCTTAAAGAAATAAATGATTAATTTTTACTTTAAATAATGACTTTTAGAACAGTTCTTTCACTTGAATTTTAACACATTATACCACGGGCTGAATCTTTTCTGCGTGGTTGGTTTTAATTAGCAGAAGGGTCTACCCCGTGTTGTAACACAAGGTAAGAGAGAATAAAGAGACCAACGCTTGAGCCAATTGGGCCAGCCCTGAAGTGGCCCCAGTCTTTCTCATGGTTTGATGCAATGCTGTTCAGATGGCAGCTTTAGGATTCAACTCAAAGTTAAGCAACTGGGGTGTAACAAGAGGTATGGAAGGAGATCAGGATTGAAGCATTATTGAGGCTATCTGTGTTGGGAGGGATGAAGAAGGCTACAGTGATAAGGAAGGGTGAAGTTGCTGGAGGACGTTATAGAGATAGGGATGGGGTAGGAGGAGGTGAGGGAGATAGGGAGGACTGGGGGACAGTCGGTGAAAATGAGCAGAGCTTTCCTTTCTTCTATTGGGCCTGGTGCCGTGTGATACCCAGGGGCCCAAAGGCAATGTTGAGTACTCCCTATCTGTGTAACTATAACCTGCTATTCCACCCCTTGTGCTGGATCTATCCAGCCAGTCAGACAGGATATAATCCAGTCATGGTGATGGTGGTGTCCACAGTATTGTCTGTAAGATGTCATTCTAGCGGCATGACTGTGTAAGATTATTCTTTTGACTCATTTTTAGGATAGATCTCCTAATTTTGATACAAGTCCCCAGGTTTACCGAGGATCAGCAGGGCTGTGTGTTTACCAGTTTTGTTTCTGGTGCCTGGTTCATTGCTGTTGAGAACCCAGTCTCATTCCCTTTTAAACTTTTCTCTACTACAAGGTATCATTGGTCAGCTTTCTCCTAAGCTCTTCAATAATTGATCACAAGAGCTCCCTACTTGCTTCCTTTATCATTGGTGTTAGTGTGTGGCATAACTTCAGGCTCACTCATCTCCCCCATAGAATAGTTAGCACTGTCCCCATGATGTCTGTTGCATCAGAGAGACACCAGATCATTGTGTGATATGGTGATAGGTTTACAAATCTGAAATGTGTCTTGTCCCTGAACTATGGAATGTGCTGTAAAAACTGTATTTCTACCTGAGCTTGAGTATGAGCTTGAGAGTTGCACACCATCTGATATCATTGAGTCATAGAGATGTACAGTATGGAACAGACCCTTTGCTCCAACTTGTCCATGCCGACCAGATATCCCAACCCAATCTAGTCCCACCTGCCAACGCCCAGCCCACCCATCCAAATCTTTCCTATTCATAAACCCATCCAGATGCCTTTTAAATGGTGCAATTGTACTAGCCTTCACCATTTCTCTGGCAGCTCATTTCAAACACGTACCACCTTCTGCGTGAAAATGTTGCCCCTTAGGTCTCTTTTATATCTTTCCCCTCTCACCCTAAACCTCTGCCCTCTATTTCTGGACATCATCACTCCAGGGAAAAGACTTTGTCTATTTATCCTATCCATGCCCCTCATGATTTTATAAACCTCTATAAGGTCTGCCCTCAGTTCTAGGGAAAACAGCCACAGCCTATTTCCGCCTCTACCTGTAGCTCAAGTACCCCAACCCTGGCAACATCCTTGTAGATCTTTTCTGAACCCTTTCATGTTTCACAACATCTTTCCGATAGGAAGGAGACCAGAATTGCACGTAATATTCCAACAGTGGTCTAACCAATGCCCTGTACGGCTGCAACATGAACTCCCAACTCCTGTACTCAATACTCTGACCAATGAGGGAAAACATACCAAATGCCTTCTTCACTATCCTTTCTACTGGGGACTCCATTTTCATGGAGCTATGAATCTGCACTCCAAGGTCTCTTTGTTTAGCAACACTCCCTAGGACCTTACCATTAAGTGTATAAGTCCTGCTAAGGTTTGCTTTGCCAAAATGCAGCACCTCACATTTGTGTAAAGTAAACTCCATCTGCCACTTCTCAGCCCATTGGCCCAAATGATCAAGATCCCATTGAAATCTGTGGTAACCTTCTTGCTGCCTATTGCTCCTCCAATTTTGGTGTCATCTGCAAACTTACTAACTATACTCTTATCCTCACATCCAAATCATTTATATAAATGATGAAAAGTAGTGGACCCAGCACCGATCCTTGTGGCACTCCATTGGTTACAGACCTCCAGTCTGAAAAACAAACCTCCACCACCTCCCACTGTTCTCTACCTTTGCACCAGTTCTGTATCTAAATGGCTAGTTCTCCCTGTATCCCATCAGGTCTAACCTTGGTAACCAGTCTCCCATGGGACACCTTGTCGAACACCTTACTGAAGTCCATATAAATCACATCTAGCGTTCTGCCCTCATCAATCCTCTTTGTTACTTCTGCAAAAATCTCAATCAAGTTTGTGAGACATGATTTCCGATGCACAAAGCCATGTTAAGTATCCTTAATTAGTCCTTGCCTTTCCAAATAACATGTACATCCTGTCCCTCAGGATTCCCTCCAACAACTTGCCCATCCCCAATGTCGGGCTCAGTGGTCAGTACATCTCTCCATGTTCCCAAATGTTTCTGCAATGCTGAAGTCTCGACCTTGGGGCAGATTGGCGAACATCTCTTGGAATGTACAATTCATGAAACTCTCCTGGTGCTTGCAGCAGTGTCTCCAGCTGCCCCTCATGATAGGAACTCCTGAGGAGCAGCTGAAGCAGCCTGTGACACTTCCTACACTTGGAGTCTACCAAGACACATGACCTGTCCTGAGGGTTCCACACAGTACAGGAATTATTACATGTCTCCGCTGTCCAATCATAATGTTGGAAGTAACATCTCGATTCCATGACTCAATTTGAATCTAGCTAATACCTAAAATACATAAACTGTTGATTTTAATTCATATCTTTCAATCTGTTCTGTCGGAACACTCTTGGTATTTATTCCTTTCCTGTTCCATCTCCCTTATTAAATTTTAATTGGTAATTGAACTAGTTAAGCCAGAGATGCAGTGCAATAGTTTTCAATTTCTCAGTCGGAATTTAACACGAGCCTAAGTTTCGGAAACCAACTCCTAATACTCCCCAATCAATCACCTACTTCACTTTGTGTTGGCAGTTTTCCGTCATTTTAAAATTATAATCACTGTTCAGATGCACTATTGTTTGATTAAAATGGTGAATCCCTATTAGACTTATTAGTGTTTTACCAGAATTGACTGTAAAGTGATGTACAAATGAAGCAAGGGTGATATGAAAACCCTTTATCACACAGTGAGTAATGAGGGTATGGGATGCACTGCCTGGAAATATGATGAAGTGGGTTGAATTGAAACATTGAAAAGTGAATCGGATGATTATTTGGTGTATATGGATATGGGAAAAAGGCAGGAGATTGGTGCTGGGTAAGAGAAATGAGAGGCTGATTGGCTTCTGAACTGTTACAAATCTGTGATCCCTGTAAATAATTTGTAATTTTCAGTGTGATCACCTTTCAGTCGCTAAAACGTTTGGGAATACAGGCCTGCTTTGCACATTTCATCTTCATTGGATAGTCCCATCATCCACTTCAATGGGACATGCCAATCCTGCACTATTTTTAACCTTTCTTTTAAAGCCTCCCAAATATCAAATGTGGACTTGCCTGCAAACAGCTGTGTCGAATCCACATTTCCCAGCTCCTGCCTAATTTTGATATAATTGGCCTTGGCCGGGTTCAGTACTCTTCCCTCAGGATCACTCTTATCTTTGTCCAGAAGTATTCTGAAACTTACAGATTTGTGGTCACTGTTCCCAAAGAAATCCCCCATCGCAACTTCTACCACCTGGCCTAGCTGATCCCCCAACACCAGGTCCAATATGGCCCTTTCCTCCTTAGACTATTGACATACTGCTTTGAAAACTCTCCTGGACGCTTCTTACAAATTCTGCCCCATCCAGACCTCTGACACTAAGTGTATCCCAGTCAATGTTGGGAAAATTAAGATCTCCCATCACCACCATCCTTTTGCTTCTCCATCTTTCCATCATTTGTTCACCTCATGCTCACTGTTGGAAGGCCTGTAGCACAAACCCAACAATGTAACTGCAGCCTTCTTATTTCTGAGCTCCACCCATAATGTCTCACTGCTCAAGCCCTCCATAGTGTCCTCCTTTATTACAGCCATGATATCATCCCTCACCAGCAATGCAATTCATGCCCCCCTTTTACTTCCCTCTCTGTACTGTCTGAAACATCTATAATCTGGAACATATAGTTGCCAATCATGCCCTTCCTTCAACCAAGTCTCTGTGATTGCAATAACGTCATACTCCCAGGCACCAATACAAACCCTAAGTTCATCTGCCACACCCACTGTACTCCTTGCATTAAAGTTTATGCATTTCAGGTCGCCAGTTCTTTTGCGTTCACCTGCTCTCTTCCTACTCTTCCTCTTATTAATGCAAACATCATGATTCTTACAGTCTCCAGTTTCCATCTCGCTGTGTACTTGTCTTCTCTTCTAGTTCCCAGCACCCTGCCACATTAGTTTAAAACCTCCCCTACAGCAGTAGCAAAAACTCCCCCAAGGACATTGGTTCCAGTCTGGTTCAGATGTACACCGTCCCTTTTGTAATAGTCCCATCGTCCGCAGAACCGGTCCCAATGTCCAACAAGTCTGAACCCCACCCTCCTACACCATCCCTCAAGCCATGTGTTCATCCTGCCTATTCTTTCATTTCTACCCTGATGAGCACGTGACACTGGTAGCAATCCCGAGGTCACTATCTTTGAGGTCCTCCTCTTGAACTTCTCTCCTAGCTCCTTGAATTCTGCTTTCAGGACCTCCTCTCTTTTTTTTACTTCTATTATTGGTGCCAATGTGCACTACTCCAACTGCCTGTTCACCTTCCCCTTTCAGAAGCTCTGCAGCTGATCAGTGATATGCCTGACCGGGGCACCTGGGAGGCAACATACCATCCGGGAGTCTCGTTTTCGGCCACAGAACCGCCTATCTACTTCCCCTTACTGTGGCCCTACAAGTCCCCTATGACTGTGGCCCTACAAGTCTTTTTCCTGGCCTTCTGAAAAGCTGCTGCCCTCGCCTGGTGAGCCATCTCCCCAAGAGTACCCAAAACGGTATACCTGTTTGAGAGGGAGATGACCGCAGGGACACCCGCACTGCCTTCCTACTCTTTTTCTGCGTTATGGTCACTCATTCACTGCCTCCCTCAGCAATTCTAACGTGCGGTGTGACCAGTTCACTAAACGGGGTATTCATTACCTCCTGAGCATCGCGGATGCTCCAAAGTGAGTCCATCACAACTCCAGAGCCTTCATGTGATCAAACAAAAGTTGTAAGCTGGACCCACCTCTTGCAAGTGTACTACTCAGGAATGTCAGCCATGTCCCTGAACTACCACATCAAGGAAGAGGCACATGCTATGGGTCTGTGGACCCCTGCCATTGTAAGCCTTCGCTTTACATCAACTAACTAAAACCAAACAATGCACTTCAATATATGAAAGAAAAGAGAAAGAAAAAAAAAATTACCTTACAAAGTCTTTTTCTTCTGGTTCGAGGCTGGGGGGGTGGGGCGGTGGAGCTGCGGGAGGGAGGTACTACACATATAGTATCTCGGGTTTAGCCGCTGCTCAAGTACATTGTAAGTCCTTACCTTCCTGGCACCCTCCTGGTCTCCACGTAACCTTTGTTCTGTCTCCCGCTGCTCCCAGACAGGAACAAGGTCGCGGCTTCAAAGGTTAATTTTAAGAAATTAACATTTTAAGAAATACACTGCACGTCTGTTTTTGCTACCCACATGGATTAATTTACAATGTTCCACATTTTATTCTCTGTTCTATTTCCTGTTCAAGAACCTGTCCAAACCTCGCTGAAAACTATTTTACATCTTCCTCACAACACACACTCCCTTTTCTCTTTTTAATCAACTGCAAGTTTGGAAATATTACAGTTGACTCTCCCCTCCAACTCATTGAGATATATTCTAAACAGCTGGGGCTTAAGTACTGATCCTTGTGTTCCCCCACTAGTCACAGCTTGCCAAAGTGAGAATGGCCCAGTTTATTGCTGCTGTGTTCTCTGCCTGCTCACCAATTATTAATCAAAGCCAGTACGTGAGCTCTAATCGCATGTGCATTAATTTTTCCTGAGGAGAACTTTATCAAAAGCCTTTTCAAAATCAAGGTATATTAGATCTTTTGACTCCCCTTTATCAGTTTTGTTTGCAGTATATTCAAAGGATTGTCAAACCCAGTTTCCCACTCACAAAACCATGCAATCCTTGTCCAATGCGATCATTATCAAACAGATGTCTAATTGTTCCATCCTTCACAATAGACTTTTTCCAAATATTGATGTAAGGTGATCAGGTCTGTCCTTTTCTGTTCTCACTTCTGTTCCTTTATTAAATAGCGGCTTGGCATTAGCTCCTTTCCAATCTGCAGGAGTCATTCCAGGCTGGATCGAATTTTGAATGATGATCAACAAAGCAGATACACCCCTCCCTATCTCAATAGCCACTTCCTTCAACACACTGGGCTGTAGAATATCAGAGCCTGGGCATTTATTGCCTTGTAGTCCCATTAATTTCTCCCATACATCCTCCTTGCTAATACTAATTTCCTGCATCATCTTGAGTGAAAACAATCACAAAGTTTTGCTTTTTAACATGCTTAGAGAAGGTCCCCTGAACTTCATGGCTTGGTAAACAGATTACTGATTGATATGTGCTTTGCTCAACAGGTGGACAGGATTACCCGCAAATATCATGTTCCATGGCCAGGAACCAGAAGCAGAGTACGTGTCAAATAATTTCAAGATGAAGGCACTGTGTACATTTAAAAGAGTTGAAAAGCTAGCAAGGACTCAGAGAAGCACACAGAGTACTGGAAAGTTTACAATGTAACATTTAGTCAAACAGCTAGCAGTACCTTGGTTGCTATGACACAAAAACAAATTCAATTTTGGCCAATCAGTTTAAATTGCGCCTGAAGATACCAAACTCCATCAAGTTTGAATTTAGTATTCTGACAATATTAAAACAAATGAAACGATCCAATGTTTCGTGGGTATAAATATCGGACATTTTGAACAGTTACCCAGTGCGGCAAAGAGAGCTTTGTGAGAGGTACCTATCTGGAGAAGGAGTATGCATGGAAAAGACATTGAAACCGACGTGGAGGGAGAATGTACAGAGCAAAACCTACAGAGGACACTTGATAAAGTTGACTGGTTTTGCAACGTGATAATTTTTTTTTGTAAATTGCAATCCGGATTTATTTTATCAGATCAGTATTGTAGAGGGGAAGGTGAAAGATAGGTTTAAAGAAAGCATATTTAAATACTTTCTGTCTAATGTTCTCTTTTGCGCTTAAAGAAATAAATGATTAATTTTTACTCTAAATAGTGACTTTTAGGACAGTTCTTTCACTTGAATTTTAACAGATTACAGCACGGGCTGAATCTTTTCTGCGTGGTTGGTTTTAATTAGCAGAAGTGTCTACCCCGTGTTGTAACACAAGGTAAGAGAGAATAAAGAGACCAACGCTTGAGCCAATTGGGCCAGCCCTGAAGTGGCCTCAGTCTTTCTCATGGTTTGATGCAATGCTGTTCAGATGGCAGCTTTAGGATTCAACTCAAAGTTAACCAACTGGGGTGTGACAAGAGGTATGGAAGGATATCAGGATTCAAGCATTATTGAGGCTATATGTGTTGGGAGGGATGAAGAAGGCTACAGTGATAGGGAAGGGTGAAGTTGCTGGAGGAGGTTACAAGGATAGGGGTGTGGGGGCTGGAGGTGGTGACAGAGATGGGGGTAGGGGCTGGAGAAGGTTACAGAGATGGGGAGGGGTGTAGGTGCTGAAGGAGATTAGAGAGATAGGGATGGGGTAGGAGGAGGTGAGGGAGATAGGGAGGACTGGGGGACAGTCGGTGAAAATGAGCAGAGCTTTCCTTTCTTCTATTGGGCCTGGTGCCGTGTGATACCCAGGGGCCCAAAGGCAATGTTGAGTACTCCCTATCTGTGTAACTATAACCTGCTATTCCACCCCTTGTGCTGGGTCTACCCAGCCAGTCAGACGGGACATAATCCAGTCATGGTGATGGTGGTGTCCACAGTATTGTCTGTAAGATGTCATTCTAGAGGCACGACTGTGTAAGATTATTCTTTTGACTCATTTTTAGGATAGATCTCCTAATTTTGATACAAGTCCCCAGGTTTACCGAGGATCAGCAGGGCTGTGTGTTTACCAGTTTTGTTTCTGGTGCCTGGTTCATTGCTGTTGAGAACCCAGTCTCATTCCCTTTTAAACTTTTCTCTACTACAAGGTATCATTGGTCAGCTTTCTCCTAAGCTCTTCAATAATTGATCACAAGAGCTCCCTACTTGCTTCCTTTATCATTGGTGTTAGTGTGTGGCATAACTTCAGGCTCACTCATCTCCCCCATAGAATAGTTAGCACTGTCCCCATGATGTCTGTTGCATCAGAGAGACACCAGATCATTGTGTGATATGGTGATAGGTTTACAAATCTGAAATGTGTCTTGTCCCTGAACTATGGAATGTGCTGTAAAAACTGTATTTCTACTCTTAGCTGTTCCCTCCTGTGTAGTTGCGCGTACCCTGTTATGGTCTGGACTGTGCTCCCTGAGCTTGAGTATGAGCTTGAGAGTTGCACACCATCTGATATCATTGAGTCATAGAGATGTACAGTATGGAACAGACCCTTTGCTCCAACTTGTCCATGCCGACCAGATATCCCAACCCAATCTAGTCCCACCTGCCAACGCCCAGCCCACCCATCCAAATCCTTCCTATTCATAAACCCATCCAGATGCCTTTTAAGTGGTGCAATTGTACGAGCCTTCACCATTTCTCTGGCAGCTCATTTCAAACACGTACCACCTTCTGCGTGAAAATGTTGCCCCTTAGGTCTCTTTTATATCTTTCCCCTCTCACCCTAAACCTCTGCCCTCTATTTCTGGACATCATCACTCCAGGGAAAAGACTTTGTCTATTTATCCTATCCATGCCCCTCATGATTTTATAAACCTCTATAAGGTCTGCCCTCAGTTCTAGGGAAAACAGCCACAGCCTATTTCCGCCTCTACCTGTAGCTCAAGTACCCCAACCCTGGCAACATCCTTGTAGATCTTTTCTGAACCCTTTCATGTTTCACAACATCTTTCCGATAGGAAGGAGACCAGAATTGCACGCAATATTCCAACAGTGGTCTAACCAATGCCCTGTACGGCTGCAACATGAACTCCCAACTCCTATACTCAATACTCTGACCAATGAGGGAAAGCATACCAAATGCCTTCTTCACTATCCTTTCTACTGGGGACTCCATTTTCATGGAGCTATGAATCTGCACTCCAAGGTCTCTTTGTTTAGCAACACTCCCTAGGACCTTACCATTAAGTGTATAAGTCCTGCTAAGGTTTGCTTTGCCAAAATGCAGCACCTCACATTTGTGTAAAGTAAACTCCATCTGCCACTTCTCAGCCCATTGGCCCAAATGATCAAGATCCCATTGAAATCTGTGGTAACCTTCTTGCTGCCTATTGCTCCTCCAATTTTGGTGTCATCTGCAAACTTACTAACTATACTCTTATGCTCACATCCAAATCATTTATATAAATGATGAAAAGTAGTGGACCCAGCACCGATCCTTGTGGCACTCCATTGGTCACAGGCCTCCAGTCTGAAAAACAAGCCTCCACCACCTCCCACTGTTCTCTACCTTTGTGCCACTTCTGTATCCAAATGGCTAGTTCTCCCTGTATCCCATCAGGTCTAACCTTGGTAACCAGTCTCCCATGGGGAACCTTGTCGAACACCTTACTGAAGTCCATATAAATCACATCTACCACTCTGCCCTCATCAATCCTCTTTGTTACTTCTTCAAAAATCTCAATCAAGTTTGTGAGACATGATTTCCGATACACAAAGCCATGTTAAGTATCCCTAATTAGTCCTTGCCTTTCCAAATACATGTACATCCTGTCCCTCAGGATTCCCTCCAAAAACTTGCCCACCCCCAATGTCAGGCTCAGTGGTCAGTATATCTCTCCATGTTCCCAAATGTTTCTGCAATGCTGAACTCTCGACCTTGGGGCAGATTGGCGAACATCTCTTGGAATGTACAATTCATGAAACTCTCCTGGTGCTTGCAGCAGTGTCTCCAGCTGCCCCTCATGATAGGAACTCCTGAGGAGCAGCTGAAGCAGCCTGTGACACTTCCTACACTTGGAGTCTACCAAGACACATGACCTGTCCTGAGGGTTCCACACAGTACAGGAATTATTACATGTCTCCGCTGTCCAATCATAATGTTGGAAGTAACATCTCGATTCCATGACTCAATTTGAATCTAGCTAATACCTAAAATACATAAACTGTTGATTTTAATTCATATCTTTCAATCTGTTCTGTCGGAACACTCTTGGTATTTATTCCTTTCCTGTTCCATCTCCCTTATTAAATTTTAATTGGTAATTGAACTAGTTAAGCCAGAGATGCAGTGCAATAGTTTTCAATTTCTCAGTCGGAATTTAACACGAGCCTAAGTTTCGGAAACCAACTCCTAATACTCCCCAATCAATCACCTACTTCACTTTGTGTTGGCAGTTTTCCGTCATTTTAAAATTATAATCACTGTTCAGATGCACTATTGTTTGATTAAAATGGTGAATCCCTATTAGACTTATTAGTGTTTTACCAGAATTGACTGTAAAGTGATGTACAAATGAAGCAAGGGTGATATGAAAACCCTTTATCACACAGTGAGTAATGAGGGTATGGGATGCACTGCCTGGAAATATGATGAAGTGGGTTGAATTGAAACATTGAAAAGTGAATCGGATGATTATTTGGTGTATATGGATATGGGAAAAAGGCAGGAGATTGGTGCTGGGTAAGAGAAATGAGAGGCTGATTGGCTTCTGAACTGTTACAAATCTGTGATCCCTGTAAATAATTTGTAATTTTCAGTGTGATCACCTTTCAGTCGCTAAAACGTTTGGGAATACAGGCCTGCTTTGCACATTTCATCTTCATTGGATAGTCCCATCATCCACTTCAATGGGACATGCCAATCCTGCACTATTTTTAACCTTTCTTTTAAAGCCTCCCAAATATCAAATGTGGACTTGCCTGCAAACAGCTGTGTCGAATCCACATTTCCCAGCTCCTGCCTAATTTTGATATAATTGGCCTTGGCCGGGTTCAGTACTCTTCCCTCAGGATCACTCTTATCTTTGTCCAGAAGTATTCTGAAACTTACAGATTTGTGGTCACTGTTCCCAAAGAAATCCCCCATCGCAACTTCTACCACCTGGCCTAGCTGATCCCCCAACACCAGGTCCAATATGGCCCTTTCCTCCTTAGACTATTGACATACTGCTTTGAAAACTCTCCTGGACGCTTCTTACAAATTCTGCCCCATCCAGACCTCTGACACTAAGTGTATCCCAGTCAATGTTGGGAAAATTAAGATCTCCCATCACCACCATCCTTTTGCTTCTCCATCTTTCCATCATTTGTTCACCTCATGCTCACTGTTGGAAGGCCTGTAGCACAAACCCAACAATGTAACTGCAGCCTTCTTATTTCTGAGCTCCACCCATAATGTCTCACTGCTCAAGCCCTCCATAGTGTCCTCCTTTATTACAGCCATGATATCATCCCTCACCAGCAATGCAATTCATGCCCCCCTTTTACTTCCCTCTCTGTACTGTCTGAAACATCTATAATCTGGAACATATAGTTGCCAATCATGCCCTTCCTTCAACCAAGTCTCTGTGATTGCAATAACGTCATACTCCCAGGCACCAATACAAACCCTAAGTTCATCTGCCACACCCACTGTACTCCTTGCATTAAAGTTTATGCATTTCAGGTCGCCAGTTCTTTTGCGTTCACCTGCTCTCTTCCTACTCTTCCTCTTATTAATGCAAACATCATGATTCTTACAGTCTCCAGTTTCCATCTCGCTGTGTACTTGTCTTCTCTTCTAGTTCCCAGCACCCTGCCACATTAGTTTAAAACCTCCCCTACAGCAGTAGCAAAAACTCCCCCAAGGACATTGGTTCCAGTCTGGTTCAGATGTACACCGTCCCTTTTGTAATAGTCCCATCGTCCGCAGAACCGGTCCCAATGTCCAACAAGTCTGAACCCCACCCTCCTACACCATCCCTCAAGCCATGTGTTCATCCTGCCTATTCTTTCATTTCTACCCTGATGAGCACGTGACACTGGTAGCAATCCCGAGGTCACTATCTTTGAGGTCCTCCTCTTGAACTTCTCTCCTAGCTCCTTGAATTCTGCTTTCAGGACCTCCTCTCTTTTTTTTACTTCTATTATTGGTGCCAATGTGCACTACTCCAACTGCCTGTTCACCTTCCCCTTTCAGAAGCTCTGCAGCTGATCAGTGATATGCCTGACCGGGGCACCTGGGAGGCAACATACCATCCGGGAGTCTCGTTTTCGGCCACAGAACCGCCTATCTACTTCCCCTTACTGTGGCCCTACAAGTCCCCTATGACTGTGGCCCTACAAGTCTTTTTCCTGGCCTTCTGAAAAGCTGCTGCCCTCGCCTGGTGAGCCATCTCCCCAAGAGTACCCAAAACGGTATACCTGTTTGAGAGGGAGATGACCGCAGGGACACCCGCACTGCCTTCCTACTCTTTTTCTGCGTTATGGTCACTCATTCACTGCCTCCCTCAGCAATTCTAACGTGCGGTGTGACCAGTTCACTAAACGGGGTATTCATTACCTCCTGAGCATCGCGGATGCTCCAAAGTGAGTCCATCACAACTCCAGAGCCTTCATGTGATCAAACAAAAGTTGTAAGCTGGACCCACCTCTTGCAAGTGTACTACTCAGGAATGTCAGCCATGTCCCTGAACTACCACATCAAGGAAGAGGCACATGCTATGGGTCTGTGGACCCCTGCCATTGTAAGCCTTCGCTTTACATCAACTAACTAAAACCAAACAATGCACTTCAATATATGAAAGAAAAGAGAAAGAAAAAAAAAATTACCTTACAAAGTCTTTTTCTTCTGGTTCGAGGCTGGGGGGGTGGGGCGGTGGAGCTGCGGGAGGGAGGTACTACACATATAGTATCTCGGGTTTAGCCGCTGCTCAAGTACATTGTAAGTCCTTACCTTCCTGGCACCCTCCTGGTCTCCACGTAACCTTTGTTCTGTCTCCCGCTGCTCCCAGACAGGAACAAGGTCGCGGCTTCAAAGGTTAATTTTAAGAAATTAACATTTTAAGAAATACACTGCACGTCTGTTTTTGCTACCCACATGGATTAATTTACAATGTTCCACATTTTATTCTCTGTTCTATTTCCTGTTCAAGAACCTGTCCAAACCTCGCTGAAAACTATTTTACATCTTCCTCACAACACACACTCCCTTTTCTCTTTTTAATCAACTGCAAGTTTGGAAATATTACAGTTGACTCTCCCCTCCAACTCATTGAGATATATTCTAAACAGCTGGGGCTTGAGTACTGATCCTTGTGTTCCCCCACTAGTCACAGCTTGCCAAAGTGAGAATGGCCCAGTTTATTGCTGCTGTGTTCTCTGCCTGCTCACCAATTATTAATCAAAGCCAGTACGTGAGCTCTAATCGCATGTGCATTAATTTTTCCTGAGGAGAACTTTATCAAAAGCCTTTTCAAAATCAAGGTATATTAGATCTTTTGACTCCCCTTTATCAGTTTTGTTTGCAGTATATTCAAAGGATTGTCAAACCCAGTTTCCCACTCACAAAACCATGCAATCCTTGTCCAATGCGATCATTATCAAACAGATGTCTAATTGTTCCATCCTTCACAATAGACTTTTTCCAAATATTGATGTAAGGTGATCAGGTCTGTCCTTTTCTGTTCTCACTTCTGTTCCTTTATTAAATAGCGGCTTGGCATTAGCTCCTTTCCAATCTGCAGGAGTCATTCCAGGCTGGATCGAATTTTGAATGATGATCAACAAAGCAGATACACCCCTCCCTATCTCAATAGCCACTTCCTTCAACACACTGGGCTGTAGAATATCAGAGCCTGGGCATTTATTGCCTTGTAGTCCCATTAATTTCTCCCATACATCCTCCTTGCTAATACTAATTTCCTGCATCATCTTGAGTGAAAACAATCACAAAGTTTTGCTTTTTAACATGCTTAGAGAAGGTCCCCTGAACTTCATGGCTTGGTAAACAGATTACTGATTGATATGTGCTTTGCTCAACAGGTGGACAGGATTACCCGCAAATATCATGTTCCATGGCCAGGAACCAGAAGCAGAGTACGTGTCAAATAATTTCAAGATGAAGGCACTGTGTACATTTAAAAGAGTTGAAAAGCTGGCAAGGACTCAGAGAAGCACACAGAGTACTGGAAAGTTTACAATGTAACATTTAGTCAAACAGCTAGCAGTACCTTGGTTGCTATGACACAAAAACAAATTCAATTTTGGCCAATCAGTTTAAATTGCGCCTGAAGATACCAAACTCCATCAAGTTTGAATTTAGTATTCTGACAATATTAAAACAAATGAAACGATCCAATGTTTCGTGGGTATAAATATCGGACATTTTGAACAGTTACCCAGTGCGGCAAAGAGAGCTTTGTGAGAGGTACCTATCTGGAGAAGGAGTATGCATGGAAAAGACATTGAAACCGACGTGGAGGGAGAATGTACAGAGCAAAACCTACAGAGGACACTTGATAAAGTTGACTGGTTTTGCAACGTGATAATTTTTTTTTGTAAATTGCAATCCGGATTTATTTTATCAGATCAGTATTGTAGAGGGGAAGGTGAAAGATAGGTTTAAAGAAAGCATATTTAAATACTTTCTGTCTAATGTTCTCTTTTGCGCTTAAAGAAATAAATGATTAATTTTTACTCTAAATAGTGACTTTTAGGACAGTTCTTTCACTTGAATTTTAACAGATTACAGCACGGGCTGAATCTTTTCTGCGTGGTTGGTTTTAATTAGCAGAAGTGTCTACCCCGTGTTGTAACACAAGGTAAGAGAGAATAAAGAGACCAACGCTTGAGCCAATTGGGCCAGCCCTGAAGTGGCCTCAGTCTTTCTCATGGTTTGATGCAATGCTGTTCAGATGGCAGCTTTAGGATTCAACTCAAAGTTAACCAACTGGGGTGTGACAAGAGGTATGGAAGGATATCAGGATTCAAGCATTATTGAGGCTATATGTGTTGGGAGGGATGAAGAAGGCTACAGTGATAGGGAAGGGTGAAGTTGCTGGAGGAGGTTACAAGGATAGGGGTGTGGGGGCTGGAGGTGGTGACAGAGATGGGGTAGGGGCTGGAGAAGGTTACAGAGATGGGGAGGGGTGTAGGTGCTGAAGGAGATTAGAGAGATAGGGATGGGGTAGGAGGAGGTGAGGGAGATAGGGAGGACTGGGGGACAGTCGGTGAAAATGAGCAGAGCTTTCCTTTCTTCTATTGGGCCTGGTGCCGTGTGATACCCAGGGGCCCAAAGGCAATGTTGAGTACTCCCTATCTGTGTAACTATAACCTGCTATTCCACCCCTTGTGCTGGGTCTACCCAGCCAGTCAGACGGGACATAATCCAGTCATGGTGATGGTGGTGTCCACAGTATTGTCTGTAAGATGTCATTCTAGAGGCATGACTGTGTAAGATTATTCTTTTGACTCATTTTTAGGATAGATCTCCTAATTTTGATACAAGTCCCCAGGTTTACCGAGGATCAGCAGGGCTGTGTGTTTACCAGTTTTGTTTCTGGTGCCTGGTTCATTGCTGTTGAGAACCCAGTCTCATTCCCTTTTAAACTTTTCTCTACTACAAGGTATCATTGGTCAGCTTTCTCCTAAGCTCTTCAATAATTGATCACAAGAGCTCCCTACTTGCTTCCTTTATCATTGGTGTTAGTGTGTGGCATAACTTCAGGCTCACTCATCTCCCCCATAGAATAGTTAGCACTGTCCCCATGATGTCTGTTGCATCAGAGAGACACCAGATCATTGTGTGATATGGTGATAGGTTTACAAATCTGAAATGTGTCTTGTCCCTGAACTATGGAATGTGCTGTAAAAACTGTATTTCTACTCTTAGCTGTTCCCTCCTGTGTAGTTGCGCGTACCCTGTTATGGTCTGGACTGTGCTCCCTGAGCTTGAGTATGAGCTTGAGAGTTGCACACCATCTGATATCATTGAGTCATAGAGATGTACAGTATGGAACAGACCCTTTGCTCCAACTTGTCCATGCCGACCAGATATCCCAACCCAATCTAGTCCCACCTGCCAACGCCCAGCCCACCCATCCAAATCCTTCCTATTCATAAACCCATCCAGATGCCTTTTAAGTGGTGCAATTGTACGAGCCTTCACCATTTCTCTGGCAGCTCATTTCAAACACGTACCACCTTCTGCGTGAAAATGTTGCCCCTTAGGTCTCTTTTATATCTTTCCCCTCTCACCCTAAACCTCTGCCCTCTATTTCTGGACATCATCACTCCAGGGAAAAGACTTTGTCTATTTATCCTATCCATGCCCCTCATGATTTTATAAACCTCTATAAGGTCTGCCCTCAGTTCTAGGGAAAACAGCCACAGCCTATTTCCGCCTCTACCTGTAGCTCAAGTACCCCAACCCTGGCAACATCCTTGTAGATCTTTTCTGAACCCTTTCATGTTTCACAACATCTTAGTGGGCGGCACGGTGGCACAGTGGTTAGCACTGCTGCCTCACAGCGCCAGAGATCCGGGTTCAATTCCCGCCTCAGGCGACTAACTGTGTGGAGTTTGCACGTTCTCCCCGTGTCTGCGTGGGTTTCCTCCGGGTGCTCCGGTTTCCTCCCACAGTCCAAAGATGTGCAGGTCAGGTGAATTGGCCATGCTAAATTGCCCGTAGCGTTAGGTAAGGGGTAGATGTAGGGGTATGGGTGGGTTGCGCTTCGGCGGGGCGGTGTGGACTTGTTGGGCCGAAGGGCCTGTTTCCACACTGTAAGTAATCTAATCTAATCTAAAAAAAATTTCCGATAGGAAGGAGACCAGAATTGCACGCAATATTCCAACAGTGGTCTAACCAATGCCCTGTACGGCTGCAACATGAACTCCCAACTCCTATACTCAATACTCTGACCAATGAGGGAAAGCATACCAAATGCCTTCTTCACTATCCTTTCTACTGGGGACTCCATTTTCATGGAGCTATGAATCTGCACTCCAAGGTCTCTTTGTTTAGCAACACTCCCTAGGACCTTACCATTAAGTGTATAAGTCCTGCTAAGGTTTGCTTTGCCAAAATGCAGCACCTCACATTTGTGTAAAGTAAACTCCATCTGCCACTTCTCAGCCCATTGGCCCAAATGATCAAGATCCCATTGAAATCTGTGGTAACCTTCTTGCTGCCTATTGCTCCTCCAATTTTGGTGTCATCTGCAAACTTACTAACTATACTCTTATGCTCACATCCAAATCATTTATATAAATGATGAAAAGTAGTGGACCCAGCACCGATCCTTGTGGCACTCCATTGGTCACAGGCCTCCAGTCTGAAAAACAAGCCTCCACCACCTCCCACTGTTCTCTACCTTTGTGCCACTTCTGTATCCAAATGGCTAGTTCTCCCTGTATCCCATCAGGTCTAACCTTGGTAACCAGTCTCCCATGGGGAACCTTGTCGAACACCTTACTGAAGTCCATATAAATCACATCTACCACTCTGCCCTCATCAATCCTCTTTGTTACTTCTTCAAAAATCTCAATCAAGTTTGTGAGACATGATTTCCGATACACAAAGCCATGTTAAGTATCCCTAATTAGTCCTTGCCTTTCCAAATACATGTACATCCTGTCCCTCAGGATTCCCTCCAAAAACTTGCCCACCCCCAATGTCAGGCTCAGTGGTCAGTATATCTCTCCATGTTCCCAAATGTTTCTGCAATGCTGAACTCTCAACCTTGGGGCAGATTGACGAACATCTCTTGGAATGTTCAATTCATGAAACTCTCCTGGTGCTTGCAGCAGTGTCTCCAGCTGCCCCTCATGATAGGAACTCCTGAGGAGCAGCTGAAGCAGCCTGTGACACTTCCTACACTTGGAGTCTACCAAGACACATGACCTGTCCTGAGGGTTCCACACAGTACAGGAATTATTACATGTCTCCGCTGTCCAATCATAATGTTGGAAGTAACATCTCGATTCCATGACTCAATTTGAATCTAGCTAATACCTAAAATACATAAACTGTTGATTTTAATTCATATCTTTCAATCTGTTCTGTCGGAACACTCTTGGTATTTATTCCTTTCCTGTTCCATCTCCCTTATTAAATTTTAATTGGTAATTGAACTAGTTAAGCCAGAGATGCAGTGCAATAGTTTTCAATTTCTCAGTCGGAATTTAACACGAGCCTAAGTTTCGGAAACCAACTCCTAATACTCCCCAATCAATCACCTACTTCACTTTGTGTTGGCAGTTTTCCGTCATTTTAAAATTATAATCACTGTTCAGATGCACTATTGTTTGATTAAAATGGTGAATCCCTATTAGACTTATTAGTGTTTTACCAGAATTGACTGTAAAGTGATGTACAAATGAAGCAAGGGTGATATGAAAACCCTTTATCACACAGTGAGTAATGAGGGTATGGGATGCACTGCCTGGAAATATGATGAAGTGGGTTGAATTGAAACATTGAAAAGTGAATCGGATGATTATTTGGTGTATATGGATATGGGAAAAAGGCAGGAGATTGGTGCTGGGTAAGAGAAATGAGAGGCTGATTGGCTTCTGAACTGTTACAAATCTGTGATCCCTGTAAATAATTTGTAATTTTCAGTGTGATCACCTTTCAGTCGCTAAAACGTTTGGGAATACAGGCCTGCTTTGCACATTTCATCTTCATTGGATAGTCCCATCATCCACTTCAATGGGACATGCCAATCCTGCACTATTTTTAACCTTTCTTTTAAAGCCTCCCAAATATCAAATGTGGACTTGCCTGCAAACAGCTGTGTCGAATCCACATTTCCCAGCTCCTGCCTAATTTTGATATAATTGGCCTTGGCCGGGTTCAGTACTCTTCCCTCAGGATCACTCTTATCTTTGTCCAGAAGTATTCTGAAACTTACAGATTTGTGGTCACTGTTCCCAAAGAAATCCCCCATCGCAACTTCTACCACCTGGCCTGGTATTCCGAAGTACACCAGGATACGAACAAGATTACATAGAGAAAACAGATAGGAGCTGATCGCTAATTACACAGTTTGGCATGCTTTTAAGTTGGTACCAAATTAGAGGTTAGTCATTGAGTTCAAAACTAAAGCATTATTATGCATTCTCCAAGTGGACAGAACAAATAGTATCACCACCTGTGCTAGTTACACAGATTGCTAACTCTAAGCAGAGATATCCCTAATTAACTGAATAACCGTGAAGTGGCAATAACTTGTGAAGGAAGTGGGACTAATTGGAAAGTCTATGTCAGCTTTCTAACCCTGCGCTGATCATTTCGCAAAGGGAGGAAACACTGTCTTGGCACCTTAGGAAGATGAGGCCTACCGTTCACATTACCTCATAGTAAGGAATGCACAGCCAGCAAAGTTCTCGCTGGGGACACAAAATGGTTTCTCGGGCAGATTAGGAAAATGGCTTCCAGGCAAATAATGTCAACTTTTCCCCAACACTTCCAGCTTCTCATCGAGTCATAGAGATGTACAGCACAGAAACAGACCGTTCGGTCCAACCTGTCCATGCTGACCAGATATCCCAACCCAATCTAGTCCCATCTGCCAGCATCTGGCCCATATCCTTCCAAACTCTTCCTATTCATATACCCATCCAGGTGCCTTTTAAATTTTACAATTATACCAGCCTCACCACTTCCTCTGGCAGCTCATTCCATACATGTACCACCCTCTGTGTGAACATGTTGCCCCTTAGGTCCCTTTTATATCTTTCCCCTCTCACCCAAAACTTATGCCCTCCAGTTCTGGACTCCCCCACCCCAGGGAAAAGACTTTGTCTATTTATCCTATCCATGGCCCTCATGATTTTATAAACCTCTATAAGGTCACCTCTCAGCCCCCGATGCTCCTAGCCTATCCAACCTCACCCTAAGCTCAAATCCTCCAACCTTGGCAACATCCTTGTAAATCTTTTCTGAATCTTTTCGAGTTTCACAACATCTTTCCAATAGGGAGGAAATCAGAATTGAACGCCATATTCCAAAAATATTTTAAATTGCTGTACAGCCGCAACATGACCTCCCAACTCCTCAATACTCTGACCAATAAAGGAAAGCATACCAAATGCCGCCTTCACTATCCTATCTACCTGCGATTCTACTTTCAAGGAGCTATGAACCTGCATTCCAAGGTCTCTTTGCTCAGCAACACTCCTGAGGACCTTAGCATTAAGTGTATAAGTTCTGCTAAGAATTGCTTTCCCAAAATGCAGCACCTCTCTTTAATCTAAATTAAACTCCATCTGCCACTCCTGAGCCCATTGACTCATCTGATCGAGATCCTGTTGTAATCTGAGGTAACCTTTGCTGTCCACAACACCTCCAATTTTGCTGTCATCTACAAACTTACTAACTGTACCTCTAATGCTCGCATCCAAATCATTTATATAAATGATAAAAAGTAGTGGACACAGCACCAAACCTTGTGTTACTCCACTGGTCACAGGCCTCCAGTCTGAAAAACAACCCTTCACCATCACCCTTTGTCTTCTACCTTTGAGCCAGTTCTGTATCCAAACGGCTAGTTCTCCCTGTATTCCATGAGATCTAACCTTGCTAATCAGTCTTCCATGGGGAACCTTGTCGAACACCTTCCTGAAGTTCATATAGATCACATCTACCGCTCTGCCCTCATCAATACTCTTTGTTACTTCTTCAAAAAACTCAATCAAGTCATGATTTACCATGCACAAAGCCATGTTGACTATCCCTAATCAGTCCTTTCCTTTCCAAATACATTTACAAGATGTCCCTCAGGATTCCCTTGAACAACTTGCCCACCACCGACCTCCGGCTCACTGGTCTATACATCTCTCCATGTTCCCAGATGTTTCTGCAATGCTTAACTCTCTCGACCTTGGAGCAGATTGGTGAGCAACTCTTGGAATGTACAATTTGTGAAACAGTCCTGTTGCCTGCAGCAATGTTTCCAGCTTCCCCTCATGATAGGAACTCCTGAGGAGCAGCTGAAGCGGCCTGAGACACTTCCTACACTTAGAGTCTCCCAAGATACATGACCGGTCCTGAGGTTCCCACACAGTACAGGAATTACATGTCTCTGCTTTCTAATCATAATTTTGGAAATAAAATCCCGATTTCCGGACTCATTTTAAATATAGCCATACATAAACTGTTAATTTTAATTCATGTCTTTCAATCTGTTCTGTAGGAACACTCTTGGTATTTATTCCTTTCCTGAAACAGAAAGTAGTAGTGCATGATTGCATGTTCATAGTCATTATAATCTATATGCATGTCATAGAGTACTTACAGTTTAAGATGAAGGTCTCTTAACCTACTCCAACCCCTACACCCATAGAGCATTGAACATTACAGCGCAGTACAGCCTTTCAGCCCTCAATGTTGCGCCGACCTGTGGAACCAATCTGAAGCCTATCCAACCGACACTATTCCATTCTTGTCCATATGCCTATCCAATGACCATTTAAATGCCCTTAAGGATGGAGAGTCTACTACTGTTGCTGGCAGTACATTCCACTCCCTACTACTCTCTGAGTAAAGAAAACACCTCTGACATCTGTGCTATATCTATCACCCCTCGTTTTAAAGCTATGTCCCCTCATGCTAGCCATCACTGTGCAACCTATCTAACCCTCTGATTATCTTGTATATCTCAATTAAGTCACTTCTCAACCTTCTTCTCTCTAATGAAAACAGCGTCAAGTCCATCAGCCTTTCCTCGTAAGACCTTCCCTCCATATCAGGCAACATCTTAGTAAGTCTCCTCTCAGCCCTTTCCAAAGCTTTCACATCCTTCCTATAATGCGGTGACCAGAACTGTTCGCAAAACTCCAAGTGCAGCTGCACTACAGTTTGTACGGCTGCAGCATGATCTCATGGTCCTTTTATCAATAAAAGTTAACACACCATATGTCTTCTTAATAATCCTATCAACCTGGATGGCAACTTTCAAGGACCTGGACCCTGAGATCCCTCTGCCCATCTTACACTACCAAGAATCATACCATTAGCCCAGTACTCTGCATTCCTGTGACTCCTTCCAAAGTGAATCACCGCACATATTTTTGCATTAAACTCCATTTGCCACCTCTCAGCCCAGCTCTGCAGCTTATCTATGTCCCTCTGTAACCGACAACATTCTTCATCACTATCCACAACTCTACCAACCTTAGTGTCATCCACAAATTTATTAACCCATCCTTCTACACCCTCATCCAGGTCATTTATATAAATGACAAACCTGATTCCAGATCAGAAGGCTGTGTGTTCAAATCATGTCAGGTTCATGGTGCTTTATGAAAGCTGAACACCCTGGGTTTTTATGGGCAGCACGGAGGCTGTGGTTGGCACTGCTGCCTCACAGTGCCGGGGCCTAGGTTCGATTCCAGCCTCATGCGCTTGTGTGGAGTTTGCACATTCTCCCCGAGTCTGCGTGGATTTCCTCCCACAGTCCACAGATGTGCAGGTTAGGGTGGATTAGCCATGCTAAATTGCCCACAGTGTTCAGGGATGTGCAGGTTAGGTGCATTAGAGGGTCAGTATGGATTCGTTGGGCCGAAGGGCCAGTTTTCACATTGTCAGGATTCTCTGTAATCTCCTCCAGCCCGTACACTCCTCCCTAACTTTGTAACCTCCTCCAGCCCCTACTCCCCCTCCTGAGTCTATAACTCTCCAGCCTCCACAATGATTTCACATACTTTCTTTCTTAAATTAGCTCTGGCTAGTATCCTTGAGTGTTATTACTTCTTCACTGATGCCTCCCTAAATCTGTCTTTGACCCTCACCTCTGGCATTCCCTTCCTGTCTTTTCCTGGTTATCTACTACAGTCCTGATGGAAAGTTTGAACCTGACTCCCTTTCTCCTCTGATGCTGTCTGACCTGCTGTTCTTTTTCCATCTGAAGTCTTTTTCCACTCTGACGCACCAGCATCTGCAGCTTTCACGATCTCCATTTCCTACCTTTGCTCAGCATGTGACCTTGTCACAGGGAATTGAGATGGCGTGGTGTGGTCTGGCACACGTAGTTAACACCTGTGATACATTGTGGATGAATGATTGCAAGATTCCCCCATGGAACCCCAGTGCCTTGTGGAAGGATCTCACTGCATCAAAGTTCACTGCAGCTGTCACTTTGACAGTTACTTGGATAGTAACTCCTTCAGGGCTGAAATCCCATTCCAGCAGTAGCACCATTCTGTGATAGGGTCCCAGGATATCCTCAAACTGCACCATCACTGTACTTCACTCATGTGGAGGAACCAGTAATGGGAATGAGAGTTATCCACTTTGGAAGTAAAAATGGTAGATCAGAGTAATATTTAAATGCTGAAAGATTGCAGCATGCTGTTGTGCTGAGGGACTTAGGAGTGCTCGTACATGAAATGCTAAAAGTTGAGTTGCAGGTGCAACATGTAATCAGGGATGCAAAACGAATATTGACCTTCATTGCTATGGGGATTGAAGTTAAGAGCAGGGAAGTTCCGCTGCGATTGTACAAGGTATTGGTGAGGCCGTACCTGGGGTCTTGTGTGCAGTTCTGGTCTACATACTTGAAGAAGGATATATTGGCTATGGAGGCAGTGCAGAGGAGGGTCACCAGATTGATTCCAGAGATGAGGGAGTTACCCTGTGAGGAGAGGTTGAGCCGCCTGGGAATGTATTTGCTAGAATTTAGAAGAATGTGAGGGGAATCTAATAAAAACATATAAAATTATGAAAGGGATAGATAAGACAGAGGCAGGCAAGTTGTTTCCGCTGGTGGGTGAGACTACGGTTAGGGGACATGTTGTCAAGATTAGGGGGAGGAGATTTAGGAAAGCGATGAGGAGGAACTGCTTTTCCCAGAGAATAGTGAATCTATGGAATTTGCTGCCTCAGGAAGTAGTAGAGACAGCTTTATTCAATATATTCAAAACACAGTTGGAAGGGGTCTTGCATGTTAGGGTAATTAAGGGTTATGGGGATAATGCAGTGAGCAGGAGCTGAGACGATGGATGTGATCTTAATGAATAACTGAGCAGGCTTGATGGGCCAAATGGCCTACTCCTGCTTCTGTTACTATAAAATTCTGAAAGCTTCAGGTCCTTCTGTATATCTGAAGGGGGACCTACATCTGCGACCTTCCTATGTGGGTGCTGTCATCTGCTGAAGGTTATTGCTTGTCTAGATCTGTTCCTCTTCCATTTCTCTGCACCTTTGTTGTATCACACCAACAATGTCGATAAGCATTGCTGGATCCATCAGTCTTGCTCCCTGTGTGGGGAGTATGAGAAAGAGAACAGTTCCTAAGTAACATGAACAGTCAGCATTCATGTTACTACAAATGACAGTTTAGCAAACTCCTCCACACAAAGGGACATATGTGAATGATTTAGAGAGGCATAGAGTCCTACAGCAAGGAGACAGGCCCTTCGCCCCAAACTGGTCCATGCTGATCAAAATATCCATCTACGCTAACTCCATTTCCCTACACTGGGCCCATATCCTTCTAATCCTTTCCTATCCATGTATATGTCCAAATGCCTTTGAAATATTGTTAATGTACCCACCTCAATCACTTCCACTAGCAACTCATTCCATATGCATACCACCCTCTGTATAAAAAAAGTTGGGCCTCAGGTTCCCTTTTATTCTTTCCCCTCTAACCTTAAACTGATGCCCTCTAATCCCCAATTACTCAACCCTGGGATAAAGACTGAGTGCATTCACCCTACCCATGCCACTCATGATCTTAAATACTTCTATAAGATCCCCCCTCAGTCTCCTACACTCTAAAGAAAGTAGTCCAAGCTTGTCCAACCTCTCCCAACCTCCTTGACTCCTGGCAACATCCTTGTAAATTTCTTCTGCACTCTTTCCTGTTTAATGACATCCTTCCTATAGCAAGGTGAACAAAATGGAATACAATACTCCAAGTGTGGCCTCACAAATGTCCTGTACAACTGCAACATAACTTCCCAACTTCTGTACTCAATGCCCTGACTGATGAAGGACAGTGTGCCAAAAGCCATATTCACTGCCCTGTCTACCTGGAACTCCATTTTCAGAGAACTGTGCACCTGAACTCCAAGGTCCCTTTGTTCCACTATACTCCTTAAGGCTCTATCATTCACCATGAAACTCCTACCTTGATTTCACTTTCCAAAATACAGTACCTCACACTTACTTATATTAAACTCCATTTGCCATTTATTGGCCCCATTTCCCCAGCTGATCAAGATTCTGCTGCAATTTCTGATAACCTTCCTCACTGTCCACATTACCTTCTGTTTTAGTGTCATCTCCAAACTTACTAATCACGCCTCGTACATTCTCATCTGAACATTGATGTCAATAACATTCAGCAATAGGTCCAGCACTGACCCCTGAGGCACTCCATTAGTCACAGGCCTCCAGTCCGACAAGCATCCTTCCACTATTACCCTCTGCTTCCTACAATCAAGCCAACTGTGTATCTAATTTGCCAGCTCCCCCTGAATTGGCAGGTCTGATGTGGTGGGCATCACAGAGACATGGCTACAAGGGTATCAGGACTGGGAGCTGAATATTCAAGGGTATGCATCCTATCGAAAACACAGGCAGGTGGGCAGAGGGGTTGGCGTTATCTTATTAGGAAGAAATAAAATGAAATCAATTGTAAGAAACAAAGTCGGGTCAGATGGTGTAGAATTCAGGAAACACAAGATTTTAAAAAACCCATAGTTGGAGTTATGTACAGGCCTTCAAACAGTAGTCAGGAGCTGGGTTGCAAGACACACCAGGAGATAGAAAAGGTGTAGGAGAGGCAAAGTTACAGAGATCACGGGGGATTTCAATATGCAGGTGGACTGGGAAAATCAGGTTGGTAGCAGATTGCAACAAAGGAATTTGTGGAATGTTTATGAAATGATGTTTTGGAGCAGCTTGTGGTGGAGCCCCCTAGGGATCAGGCAATACTGGATTTAGTGTTGTGCAATGAGGCAGATTGATAAGGGAGCTTAAGGTGAAGGAACCCTGAGGAGGCAGTGATTATAATACCATTGAATTACCTCTGCAATTGAAATGGACAAGATAGAATCAGAGGGAATGGTTATACAGCTGAATAAAGACAACTATAGAGGCATGAGGGAGGAGCTGGGTAGAATTGACTGGGAGAGGAATGTTGTAGGAAAGAGAGTGGAACAGCAATGGCAAGAGTTTCTGGGAGAAATTCAGGAGACAGAGCAGGGATTCATCCCGAGGAAAAAGAAGCATGGTACTGGGAGGATGAGGCAACCATGGCTGACCAGGGAAGTCAGGGATAGCATCAAAACAAAAGAGAAAGCATATAATGTGGGGAAGGGCACTGGGAAACCAGAGGATTGGGAAGCTTACAAAGACCAACAGAGGGCAAACAAAAAAATAAGGAGCGAGAAGTTTAAATATGAGGGTCAGCTGGCCAATAATATAAAGCAATACTGTCAGAGCTGCTTTAGTCATAGAGATAGATATTGGGCAAAAGAGAGGCAAAAGTGGGCACTGGGACGCTGGAAAATGTCACTGGAGAGATAATAGTGGGGAACAAGGAAATGAGTCAAGATTGGACAGATGCTGGAAACGCACAGCAAGTCAGGCAGCATCCGAGGATTAGGGAAAACTGACGTTTCGGGCAAAAGCCCTTCATTAGGAACAAGTAAATGGCTGAGGAACTGAATAATTATTTCATGTTAATCTTCCTAGTGGAAGAAAAATATTCCAAAAATTCAAGAGAATGAGTGGGGGGAGGGGAGGCAGAGCTGAGCATGGTGGCCATCACCAAAGAGACAGTACTAGATAAACTGAATGGCCTGAAGTGGATAAGTCACCTGGACCAGATGGACTACTCCCCAGAGTTCTAAAGGAGATAGCTGAAGAGATAGTGGAGGTGTTAGTGGTGATCTTTTAGGAATTGCCAGAATGAGGGAGGGTCCCAGAGGTCTGGAAAATGGCTAATGTGACACCCCTGTTTAAAAAGGGAGTAAGGCAGAAGGTGAAAAATTACAGGCCAATTAGTCTAACCCTCGGTTGTGGGTAAGATCCTGGAATCCGTTGTGAAGAATGAGATTTTTGAATAATTGGAAGTCTAGTGTAAAATAGGGCATGGTTTCATCAAGGGAGGTCATGCCTGACAAATCTGCTAGAATTCTTTGAGGAAGTAACGCTGATTCGATCAAAAAGAGCCAATGGACGTTCTCTACTTGGACTTCAAGAAGGCCTTTGACAAGGTGCCACACAGGAGGCTGCTGGGTAAGATAAAGGCCCATGGTGTCAGAGACAAGGTGCTAGCATGGATAGAAGCTTGGCTGTCTGACAGAAAGTAGAGAGTAGGGATAAAAGGGTCCTTCTCAGGATGGCAGCCGGTGACAAGTGGTGTTCCGCAAGGCTCAGTGTTGGGACCACAACTTTTCACTTTACACATTAACAATCTAGATGAAGGAACTGAGGGCATTCTGGCTAAGTTTGCAGATAATAGGAAGTTAGGTAGAGGGACAGTAGAGGGACAGGTAGCATTGAGGAGGCAGGGAGGCTGCAGAAGGATTTGGACAGGTCAGGATAGTGGGCAAGAAGTTGCAGATGGAGTACAAGGGGGGAAAGTGTGAGGTCATGTACATTGATCAGAAGAACAGAGGCATGGACTCTTTTGTAAATGGGGAGAAAATTCAGAGTCTGAAGTGCAAAGAGACTTGGGAGTTCTAGTCCAGGATTCTTTCAAGGTAAACTTGTAGGTTGAGTCAGTAGCTAGGAAGGCACATGGAATAATGGCAGTTATTTTGAGAGGACTTGAGTATAAAAGCAGAGATATACTTCTGAGGAACTGTAAGGCTCTGGTCAGGCCACATTTGGAGTATTGTGCACAGTTTTGGGCGCCATATCATTAGGAAGGATGTCCTAGCCATGGAGCATGTTCAGAGGAGGTTCACGAGAATAGTCCCAGGAATGAACAGCTTAACATATGAGGAATGTTTGAGGAGTCTGGATCTATACTCGATGGAGTTGAGAAGAATGAGGGAGAATCTAATTGAAACTTATAGAATACTGCATGGCCTGGACAGAGTGGATGTTGGGAAGATGTTTCCTTTGGTGGGAAAGACTAGGACCTGAGGGCAGAGCATACTCGATGGGCTGAATGGTCTAATTTCTGCTCCTGTGTCTTATGGTCTCTTGTAATAAGTCTTATGGATTCCATGCAATCTAACCTTCCAGAGCAGTCTTCCATGTGGAACCTTGTCAAAGGCCTTACTGAAATCCATACACAGAGGTAAAAATCACACAACAGTAGGTTATAGCTGCTGAAGGAGCAGCGCTCGAAAGCTAGTGTGTTTCCAATTAAACCTGTTGGACCATAACCTAGTGTTGTGTGATTTTTAACTTTGTACACCCCAGTCAAACACCAGCATCTCCAAATCATCATATACAGAGAAACCTCGATTATCCAAACAAGATGGGCAGGCACTATTTTGTTCGGATAACTGATTATTTGGATAATCGATTTTAGCTTAAACAGGGGAAGCCATACCGAACTAACGCTGCGCTCTACCAGAGAAATTGTTTAAATCTATAATTTTAATGAGTGTGCCATTTAAACAAACTTATCGTTGCAGTCTGCAAATTACGGGTTAAAATGAGAAGAACTAAACCCTTAGCATGAAATTCCAGCATTTAACAAGGTCCCAAACAACTTCTACAATCGCAAGACCATTTGCAGTATCAGTGTCTGGGCACTCAGTCTCGTGCGAGAAAGACGGAAACCTGCCTCGTGCATGTGTTTATGATCTCAGCCTTTTTTCAAAAATGAATGGCCTGGTAAAGTGCCGGGAAAACTGTAAAACACTTTTTAGATTAGATTGGATTCCCTACGGTACAGAAACAGGCCCTTCAACCCAACAAGTCCGCACCAACCCTCAGAAGAGCAACCCACCCACACACATTTCTCTAACCTATATTTACCCCTGCCTTTTGCAAAGGGATGTGTAACAACCTTGACTTAAAAAATGTACAGTCGCTGATTCTTGAGCTGCTTTTGTTTCCTTGTTTTTGCCAGCATTTTCACATGTTCTTCAGTACAGGTAAGTCAAATACACTTACCTCTTTCATATAACATTTTTGCAGGACCTTGAAATCTTCGGATAACCCGATGTTCGGATAATCGAGGCTCCTCTGTCGATTATGTCCACGTCCTTATCAACATTCCTGGTCACTTTATCAAAGAACTCTAATAAATTTGTGAGGCATGATCTCCTATATGCAAAGCTATGCAGTGCGGTGCGGTGGCTCACAGAGCAAGGGACCTGGGTTCGAATCCTGCCTCAGGCAACTGTTTGTGTGGAGTTTGCAAATTCTCCCCATGTCTGCATGGGTTTCCTCTTGGTGCTCTGGCTTCCTCCCACAATCCAAAGATGTGGAGGTCAGGCAAATTGACATGCTAAATTGCCCATCATATTCAGGGATGTATTCGTCAGGGGTAAATGTAGAGTAGTAGGGGAATGGGTCTGGATGGGTTATTCTTTGGAGGGTCGATGTGGACCTGTTGGGCCTATTTCCGCGCTTTTGTGATTCAATGATGATGCTGACTAGTCCTAATCAAACCCTGCTTTTCCAAGTGCATGTGTACTTAGGCCTCAGAATCTTCCCAAGTAACTTCCCTCTCAGTCATTAGGCTATTTTTGTTATAATAAATTATCCTAGCAGCATTGCTGAATATTCTTTAGTGATTTAGCAAAGACAATTGCTTGAACCAAATAGTACCCTCCTCAGCTTTTGAGTTTAAGGTAGACAAAGTCAAGAATCACACGACACTAGGTTACAGTCCAACGTTTACTAAAAACCGCAAACTTTTGAAGTCCCCGCTCCTTTCCCAGAAAGCTTGTGAGAGAGAGAATACATCATGCACAAAATTTACAGTAAAAGATCAAAGGGTCATACAACTTATAGGAATGTGCGAAACACACTCACACAGACACGCTCTTATACACATCCTCTCACACGCATATGCTTCCTCACACACAGACACACACACAAACACACAATACTCACACAAAGGCTCTCTCATAGACACACACCCTCTCACATTCATATACTCCCTCACACTCTCACACAGTGTCTCACACAAATACACACACTCACACAAACCCTCTCTCATACACTTGTAATCTCTCTCACACATACTCTCACAAACATTTCCTCTCTCAGACTCTCTGAGACACACTGTCTCACAAACACACACCGGACCCTCTCTTATACACACTCTCTCACACACATGCACTCTCACATGCATATACTCTCATACACTCTCTCAAGCACAACACTCTCGCACACACTCACACACATATATCCCTCACACACACTCCCTCTCAAGCACATGCATGCAAACGCACACCGACGTACACACAACCACCCACACTCTCTCCCTCACACATGCTTACATACACACACCCTCATGCACACATGCATTCTCTCTCTCTCTCTCCCTCACATACACACACATATAAATCTATGGTGTGAATTTAATTTTGCAGATACATTCTATTTTCTTCAAAAACCATACAATCTGTAGACAGTCAATGTGGCATTTTATAAATTCCTACTTTGGAAATAAAAACAGTCTGGCTCCAGGATGATGTACAAACAGACTTGAAACATGGTCTCACATGTAAAACGCATTGTCTGACCTTTATTTTGAGAAAACTTTAAATTATCTTAAGGCAGGGATTTACATATTAATCAATTGAAGCCTGCGCCTCCACTCTAACTGATTAAAGACTTAATAGCCATCTGAGTTGTTCAATACGTTTGCGTAAGTTGTATGACCCTTTGATCTTTTACTGTAAATTCTGTGCCCAATGTATCCTCTCTCTCACTAGCTGTTTGGGGAAGGAGTGGGGACTCTAAAAGCTTGTGGTTTTAAATAAAACTGTTTGACTATAACCCAGTGTGGTTTTTGACTTTGTCGACTCTAGTCCAACACAGACACCTCCACTTCATGAGTTCACAGTGATCAGTCCACAGTGATGTGTAGCGAGGGCACTCTTCAGTAAGGTACAGCACTGTGTGTGTCTCTTAGTAACTGCATACAGAGTCTGTATTGAGGCCCCACCTCAGGATGCTGGTTTCACAGGGGCTAATCCTGAAAGTAGAACAGTGCTGGACAAGCACAGCAGGTCAGGCAGCATCCGAGGAGCAGGAAAATCGACGTTTCGGGCAAAAGCCCTTCATCAGGAATCTGCAGTACCCACTTCCGCCTGGGGGTCATCCTGAAGCTGTTGAGCAAGGCCCTTTCCCTGTGGTCATTTGAAACTTGCCTGCTGAACAGTGAAGTTCCCCAGTCTAACAGTAAAAACCCATTCATCTCATTCACTCTTAATAAAAGCAAAATACTGCAGATGCTGGAAATCAAAAATAAAAACAGAAGGTGTTGGGGGAACTGAGCAGGTGGAGATCGAGAGACCTAACATTTTGAGTTCACTTACAGGACACTTTGGGACTTTGACTCTGCCTGGACTGACAACTATCCTTGTAATACTCTAACAGGAACACTGTGTGCTCAGGGACACATAACCAGTTCATGGACTGCAACAGAATCCAGGCTCTTCATTCACTGTCATTGCACTCAGTCACGTTGAGCTGACCTGGGTGCTCTCATCATTCCTGCCTCGCATTGCCTTTTTGTGTTTTGCCCTCTCAGCCTGAGATACCAGGCCCATAAACTGCTGCCTTGCTATTCCATTTAGCACAGCCACAAAGACAGGAAGCTTGCCTCTGTTGTCATTCTCTGCAGGCCTCAGTCCGGTTTAGGAGAATAGCCTTCCCTCAGGGGATCTCAGCACAGGAAGTCAGGGACAGCCTGTAGGATTACTCCAGGGTTTACTCAGAGTGGTCAGGGTCAGGATCCGAGGAGCTGAATGACAGGGAGCACAATAACCCTCCTGATTCTTTCTGCCCCATTGTGGTATGCGTGTGGTGTCCCAGACACAGAGGGCATGTAGGGTTAGTGGGGTTGTAGATTGGGTTGAGTGAGGGTGATGGGGAGTGGGAAGATACTGAAGATGCCTGCAATAGAGCATGAGCCTTGGTGGGAGGTGATTACAGAGGAACAGATAATGAGGAAACAGTGAAGATAGTGACATTTAGATTGACACAGCAGAGAAGGTCATTGATCTTCCTAAAGTGTTGAGCATTCCTCCAGTCAGCGAAGACAGCTTCAACTGGGACGGCAAGCTCGGATCTGGAGTGATTGTAACAAGGTAGGATGAGTGGATCTCAAAGAATATGACTTCCTTGTTTGGGGCTGTTAATGTGGTCCAAAAAAGGAACCCTGACTGACAGATAGAAACAGGAGTGTGTTTCTTTTCTTCCTGGTGGTCGAAACTGAGTAAAGATTTGTGCACCTTGTGTCTTTCACTGTGTTTCACACCTGCACACACAACATGGGTGCTGGGAAAGAAATAAGCACTACTGCAGTTAGGCAGTAGTGTGGGGGTAATAAAAAAAAGGAGTGTCAAAGGTTCTGCTCACTCTGAGAGCTTGAAAAAAAAAGAAAAAATAAATAAATAAGCAGGTGTCAGAGATTCTGGTGGGCGGCACAGTGGTTAGCACTGCTGCCTCACAGCGCCAGAGACCCGGGTTCAATTCCCGCCTCAGGCAACTGACTGTGTTGAGTTTGCACGTTCTCCCCGTGTCGGCGTGGGTTTCCTCCGGGTGCTCCGGTTTCCTCCTACAATCCAAAGATGTGCAGGTCAGGTAAATTGTCCATGCTAAATTGCCCGTAGTGTTGGGTATGGGTGGGTTGCGGTTCGGCGGGGCGGTGTGGACTTGTTGGGCCAAAGGGCCTGTTTCCACACTGTAAGTAATCTAATCTAATCTAATTCTGTTCACTCAGAGATGGCTCTGAGGGAGCTGGACCAGTATCAAGTACTATAAAAATAAGAAACAGGATTGTCTCATGCAGCATTGCCCTTTGAGAAGGGCACTGCTTATCACTGGTCACTTGGGTGTTTCCTTTCTCCCTGGTGGTGGAAACTGAATAAAGATTCATGCACCTTGTGACTTTCACTGTGTCTCACATCTGCACACACACGACATGGGTGCTGGGGAAAAAATAAGCACTACCGCAGTTAGGCGGTAATGTGGGGGTAAAAAATAAGGAGCTTACTCCGAGAGCTGGCTCTGAGGGATCTAGATCAGTGTCAAGGACTCTCCACATGTAAATAAAGGGTGACTGGGTGATGGGATGCTGGTCTCTGTGGAACTATTTCAGTGGCAATGAGAGAAAAACATGTTGCTAAAGAGATTTGCTCGTAACAGCGGTCTTTGAGTTGGGGGTCAGCATTTCTGGAATCATACCATTATTTGGGAAGCTTGACTTATTCAATCCTGTCATCGAAGACTGGGCCCAGTATATGGGAAGAATATTTTATTTTTTCCCAGGTAAATTAAATTGGGGTGAATGAAGAGCAACAGGTAATTCTCCTAACAGCTTGTGAACATGTTGCTTTTCTCAGTTATTAGGAGCCTAACTCTCCCTGAGGCACTAGATACTAAAACCAAGAAAGAAAGAAAAAAAAGAAACAGGAGTGTCTCACGCAGCATTGCCCTTTGAGGAGGGCACTACTTGTCACTGGCCATTCGAGTGCTTCCTGGTGGTGGAATATCAATAAAGATTTATACACTTCTTGTTTTTCATTGTGTCCGACACCTACACACACACAACATGGGGCTGGGGAAAATAAGCACTACTGCAGTGTTAAGGGTTCTGTAGAAAATAAAAAGAAACAGGAGCGTCAGAGGTTCTGTTGACTCTGCGAGCTGGATCAGTGTCCAGATCTCTCCACTTGTGTCAGGGAGGGGACTGACTCGGAGCTGGCTGCCGACACAGTCAGTGTGTTATTGCTGCTGTTGGTTTCTGCTCTTTTCGGGGGAGAAACCTGATACCTGAACTGGCTGAATTATTTAGCCAGTTTGTTAACTGGTATTCCTTTTTTAGAAAGGACTGATTTCTAAACTGCCTAATCCACACAATCAATATGTTTCAGGTATACCTCAGTTCGCATTAAGGGATTATTGTTTCACTGACTGGTTACAGCATGTGTGTTTATCTTTTTCTCTTTTACTTTGAGAAAAAGATAATGTGGATTTTGTGGAAGGGCTTAGCCCTTTCACTTGAATTTTGTTTTTTATATGTGTTTTCACTGTTTTTTGGTGTTTCGACTGAGCCCTTGTGAGAAAACACAACTTTCCAGATGAGTTATTCCTGTGGGTAGGCCTGAACGTAGGACTAGGCCTTTGCAAAGACTGAATACCTGTGTTCGTGCTGGGAGGTGAGCACTTGCTGTATCCTGGAGTTTGGGAATAGACCCTGCCTTCGGGACTGGATCAAACCCCTGAGTTAACTGCACCTTTACAATGTACTGTGTTCCTGTTAGTGGGTCTAATTCTCTATGGATGGGCCAGGATTCTATGGAGGCTGAACATCTGTGTGCTATGGGGTGTGCATTTGCTGCCTTCAGAAGTGGACTCCGCCCTCGGTTGTGGTCTATTTTAAACAATGGACTCTGCAGTTTGGAGTGGACTCTTTTTCTGACAATGTACTTTGTATACTGGAATGGACTCTATACTTTGAAGAGAACTGTTTATCATAATGAACTCTGCACTAGAAAGGACTCTGTTTGTTGGTTATTGACTTTGTCTTGTTGATTCTTGGGTTTATCATCTGCACTGTCTTGTGTCCCTGGGTCTGGGAGGCACATGGGTCATCCTGAAAGCTGTCACCCTGAGCTGGAGGGTGGGTAGGTAGGCCGTACTATGAACCTGAAGGTTGGTAGGCTGTCCCAAAAGCCAGAGGGTGGGTAGGCCGTTCAGAGTGCTGTCATCCCGAGAAGGGGTGATCAGGACAGGCTGTCCTAGAAGTGGTTGGAAGCTGTGTCAGAGTGGCTGAGAGCCAGAAGGTGTGTAGGGACAGGCAGATTCAGAAGGCTTGTGGGTTGCCCTGCACGCTGTACTCCCAGGGAAGGGGACGGGCTGCTCGGGAGGTGGCTGGAAGGTGTGTCAGGGCAGTCCACAGACCAGATGGCATCTTGGGGGCGGGCTAGAGTCTGATGGTACATAGGGGTAGACCGAGAGCCAGAAGGCGGGTAGGCGATCCTCAGTGCTGTCACCCCGGGTGGGTACTGGGGCAAGCAGTCCTAGAGGTGGCCGGAAGGTGCAAATGGCGGTTAGGGAAGCAGGAAGGTGGGTAGGCCGCCCTGACTATCGTTCGGGGGGGTGGGGGGGGGGGGCGGGGTTGGGGATGCAGGATGGGCTGTCCTCGAGGTGCTCGGAAGGTGTGTCATGGTGGACTGAGAACTGGAAGGGGCATGGGGTGGACTGAGAACTGGAAGGGGTGCAGGAGTGGGCTGCCTTTCAAGTGGCTAGAAGGTGGGAGGGACAGGTGGCTTGCTGGGTTGCTTGGGGGTCTGTATTTTGAGCACTTTTTTTCTGTAATTGGACTGTTATGTACATGTCATTGCTAATGTTTTATGATTGAAAATGGAATTTGATTTATCCTCATTTCCCTGAAAACTGGTTGTGCGGTAGGGTTTGGGGCTTGTCTTTGCTGCTCCTCTCCCTTGTAAAATTGCTGTTTCTTTGTCTACATGTTAATGTTAACTGTTTTCTTGTAAACTGTATTGTTTAATAAAATTTATAACCAGGACATTTAGAAAAACAAGAAAGACAAACCAGAGTGTCAGAACTTCTGTTCACTCTGAGGGAGCTGGCTCAATGTGTGATGGACTTTACACTGTGTTAAGGAGGGGGGACTGACCTCTGAACACACAGTGTTTATTACTGCTGTTGGGTTTCCTACTGAGGAGGGAGTTTTCTTTTTAATCCCTTCCCCCCTTCTTCAGGTGGATTTTGTTGTGATTTTTTTGGTTTTCTTTATTGATTATTGTGATTTTGTTTTCTGGGTTTTCTTTGTTTTATTTCTGTTAACTTGAAACTTGTACTCAGTTGCACAGGCAGCTATTACCATAACTGCTGCTACTACAGCCTGGGCCTTGCCCACACCTACTTACACCTCAGCCAGCTTCCACTGCTGCTGCCTGGGCCCTACCCAAACCTGGGACTGCTGTCTGAGCCCCACCTAGACCTAGGACTGCTGCTGCTGCCACCTTGGCCCTACCCAAACCTGGGACTGCTGCCTGGGCCCCACCCAGACCTGGGACTGATGCCTGGATCTACCTTCACTGCTGCTGTCTGGGCCCCACCTAGACCCGGGGCAGCTACTGCTGCCACTGCCTGGGCCCCACCCAGACCAGGTACTGCTGCTGTCTGAGCCTCACTCAGACCTGAGACTGCTGCTGTTGTCCCCTGGGCTTATTTCCACTGCTGCTGCCTAGGCTGCACCTACACCTGGCCTATAAGCCAATCAGTTGAAGGGTAGCTAGGTGAGAAATAAATGCTGGCCAGCCAGCAACACTCCTGTCCCACAAGGGAATAGAAAAAAAAAGTCCATGCACAACAGAATAGAAATCGTGAAATTCATTATTATACAATTAAGGGGCAGACTAGTAACTTTTTATTCGTTTTTGCTGAGATCATTTCCCTGTCAGAGCAAATCACCATTTAAAAAAAACTGGAATGATACAGTACAGGAGGGCATTTAGCTCAAAGTGTCTCTGCTGGATATTTGACAACCAAACATCAGTGCATCATACAAAGAGCAAAAAAATAGAATGCGATGCATCTTTAGTGAGATAATTTTGATGGTGTACAGCCTGGATTTGTAATGCTTACAAGTGCGTATCTCACTTGTAAGTATCGTAGCAACTGTATACACATTTAATGGGCAATGAAACATAGCTTGCCTTTATGGACTCTGGGCTCTTTTCTAGGACTGGATAGGTTCACCGTGTTAATAACAATTATTCCCTGACAAAACAGAACTGATGAGCAGAAACACCATTTTAAGCCATTGAAAATGCAGCAGATTCTCAGTGATTGAGTGGTCCATGCTATAATTGGCGTCTTCCTGTCTGATATTCCCTTTGGTATAAAACACAAAGAGTTCATTGAGCTGTGAACATGTCAAAATATGTCACTTGAAACAGCAATGACTGACTGCAAGAGCATTGCAGCTTTCAGCAAAAGCAGATAAATCTCCCACTAATGAGCATTTGCCACCCAACTTGTTTTCCACCACTGGTTCTCCCATTTCTCAACTATCTACTTTGGCTCACAAACCACCAATACCATCGATTGAAAATTCTCGTCAGTGTTCAAATGCATGGTTTTACCTTTCTCTGTGCTATAACCATCTCTATCTGGATAATGCTTCAAAGTCTCTGAACTCCTCAAGTTCTAGCCACTTGTACATCCTCAGTTTTCAGTATTGGTGGATGTCCTGTAAGATACCTCAGCCTCATGCTTTAAGATTCTGTGAAGTTCTCTCCTTCTTCACATTGTTAAAGGAAGACATACTCCTTGAAAGCTACCTCACTAAGGCTTTGATCACCTGTCCTGTGTTGTGAAACAACACATTTAATTTGATGATAAATCCTGCTAAGTACCATATGTCTTGCCACTCTTGGCTGCTGTCGGATTAGAAACTGCTGTAATTTGTAATAGAATTAATTCTACCACTTTCTCACACTCCCTCTAGATTTTTATCATGATAATGCCTGTCCTAATTGTAATTCTGTAATACTGATCAGACAGCTTTTCTATTAGAAGGGAGTACAGTGTGAAAGAGGCACATGGCTGGGACTGGGGATGACTACTTACCACATTCCCCCTCTGCCACCTCCAATTATGAGGGAGATGTCTCTAATGAGGAGGAGGTGCATTTCTCCTTTAAACAACTATTTTTAAATTCTGGCAGTGACTCCTGCAGCAGGTTTGAAATGCAATGGAATCAACGTTGGAGTAAGCGATATTGCATGTCTACTGCGTATTTTAATCTAAGGAAAACTTCTAAACTGACTCCTTCCCAAGGAGTTGAGATCTGATCACCAAGAGAATTTATATGCAAGCTTGATGGGACTGCCAAATTTAAAGTATGGGACAGAAGAACAAAGCTATAAAAAGGAAACAAAGGGTTCATTTTTAGAAAGATAGAATTGAGAAACAGCGAAGTTATGTTCATATATAGAATCTTAGTTCGACAATACATGCACTATGAACAGTAAGATCCCCACATTAAAGGCTCAAGAGGCACTGTCGAAGGTGCAATAAAGTTTTGTTGGGATGATACCACATATGAGAGGTTGTTATCGATCAGGAAAAATTGGATACACTAAGAAAAAAACAAAGTGCGATCTCATTGGGGTCTTTAGGGATCAACACAGATGTGTTTCCATTTATGAATAGGGGTAGTTTAAAAAGTTACAGGTTGGGGGGGGGGGCAAAGAGTGAAGAAAAGAAAAAGGAAAAGGAACTGTCGAGTAGAGAACTTCTAGTTGGAATCTGCTGTGTTAGAGGAATTTGCCTGATAAATTAGAGATCACAAAGCACAATTCAAAGTGAAATTGACTAATAGTTTATTAGTACCGCAATATTGTGGAAGAGAAATTGACTAAGCTGAAACAGCACAGACAGTCTGTCCAGGTAGCCGAGAATTTCTCTTCCTTGAGCTGAGAAAGAAGCCAGTTTTTTATTATAATCTTGTACAATAAGGCTAATTAGAAATGGGGAAAATACAATGCATCTGGAAATGGAGTAATCTAGTTACAATGATGCTAATCGGAAAAGAGTGATCGGATGAGTGTCCTGATTCTCTGTACAATGCAACATCCTAGCAGTATCACTGGGTTCGGAGCTTCCATTCCTCTTTGCAGGTAGGTGCTAATGTCTCCTCTGAAACAGTATGGTGCTTCCATTGTCTTGTCCTGGGAGTAATGAGTTTGCTGGTGCCTCTCTGTCTGACCTGTTCTTTGTGTGGCTTTGGTATTGCTGGGTTGTGAAACTGCCCTCGGGCTTTGGGATAGCTGTGTTGATCTGACATTGTTAGTGGGTGCTGGGAAGTGTATTCCCTCGTCTGCGAGTGCTGTCTGGTTTCACTCAACAGCCTGCTTGGTCACTGCTGAGGCATTCTGGGTGTTGTTGGTATAGTTTGGCCAAGTTTGCTTTCCTATGTTCTGTGTGGGCTTCTGGATTGGCAGGGTAGCAGATCTTTTTCCACAGCTGCCATCTTCAACATCTCACAACAGTTACCTTCACTTTTTTTGTTCCCAATCCCTGATGCTCTGAATGACTTTCCTCATCGCTTTCTGGTATCCAGGCCCCTTCTGAATTTTCCTAGGAAAAAGGAACCACTTTTCTTTCCAGAGAATTCGCACAACCACAGTTTTATAATCAAAAATGCCTTGATGATTTACATCGATCTGCCTATTCCGTGCATTCGATGCATTTTCCAATAGGATCACAGCACATATGTCTTTCTTTTTCAATGTTTGCTTCTCTGCTATGAAATTAATAAGGATTAGTCATTTCTCTTTTTAGTGTTTGTATTGCAATTATTTTTGTCTCAGATTGTTTACTCATAATCAGATGACAATACAATGCAAGGGGTTATTCGGCCCATCATGTATGTGTCAGCTCTTTTGAAAAGCTGTGAAATTAATCTTCCATCTATTTCCTCCCAAATGCCAGGTAAATTTAGCCCATTCAGTATTTATTTAATTCTTTTTAGAAATTTATGATTGAATCTGCTTCCACTGCCTTCGAAGACTGAATTACAGATAATCCATGAGAAAAATCTTCCTCATGGAAGCTTGCACCAAAAGGAAGTCAATTCTATCTGCTGTGCCTTTATTGGCTCTTTGAAACGGCAATCCTCTTGAGACTATAATACCAGCTCACTCCCTGACAACCTGCAAATTAGAAAGATCCTTACGTGTTCAAGATCTTAAGCAATGTTTTTCCTCATTTCCTCTTGTTCTTTTACTTTTCCTTTGTTCTACGATCCCTAACATTTCACATGTACAGAGGAACCACTATCTGCCAACTATAGGAACAGGCCCTTCGGCCCATCAAGCCTGCGCTGACGCATGATACCTTTCAAATGAAAAACCTTTGGTGCTTAATGTGGTCCAAATCCCTCCGTTTCCTGCCTCTTGGTGTATCTGTTAATTTGCCTACTAAATAATTTTGCCATCATATCTGCCTTTACCACCTCCTTTGACAGCACATTCCAGGCTCTGTATTAAAAAAAATGCCTCTCACATCTCCTTTAAACTTTTCCACTTTTAGCTTAAACCTATGTCTCATAGTAATTGACATTTCTACCCTGGGAAAAAGACTCTGACTGTCCATTCTATCATAATTTTATAAACTTCCATCAGGTTGCCCCTCAGCCTCCAATGTTCAAGTGAAAACAAACCAAGTTTGCCCAATTTCCCATCATACCTAATACTCTCAAAACCATCCTGGTACATTTTTTCTGTACTCTTTCCAAAGCCTCCTCATCATTCTGGTAGTGCAGTAAGCAGGATTGTACACAATATTCCACATATGGCCTAACAAAAGTTCAACACAGCTGTAACATGACTTGCTAATTTTTATACTCTGTGCCCCAAGCAAGGAAGGCAAGCATGTTATATGCACTATCCACTTGTGTGCCACTTTCAGGGAACTGTGGACCTCTATGCACAGATCACACAATGGCAATGCTTCCAAGGGTTCTGCCATTTACTGTACACTTCCCTCCTGCATTAAACTTTTCAAAATACATCACCTCACATTTGTGCAGATTAAATTCCATCTGCCTCAGTCTCCAACCTATCTATATGCAGTTGAATCCTCTGGCAATCCTCCACACTATCCACAACTTCCCCAGTCATTCTGTTGTCTGCAAACTTACCGATCAGATCACCCACATTCTCTTCCAAATTGTTTATAACAGTGGCCCCAGAAGGTGATCCCTGTGAAATACCACTGGCAAAAAAATCTCCTGTCAGAATAACACACTTCCATTAATATTCTCTGCTTTTTGTGACTAAGACAGTTCTATATCCATCTTAGCAGCTCACTGACTTAGCAGCCATCTGACTTTACTACTTGTGTCAGCCTGCCATGAGTGACCTTGTCAAGGGTCTTGCTAAATTAACAAAGACAACATCCACTCCCTGTCCTCATCAATCCTTGTCACTTCCACAAAAAGACTCAATCAAGTTTGTGAGACATGGCCTCCAGTGCACAAAGCCGCATTGCCTATTACTAAGAAGTCCATAACTTCCCAAATGTGAGCAAATCCTGTCCCTAAGAATCTCCACCAAAGATTTCCCTGCCATGGATATGGTAGGGATCCCAACATCTCCAGCCTCTCAAACTAATAAATAGTGCAAGAAATGCAGATGATTCAGTCCTTATGGTAGACACAGAGAAAAGTCTACAAATCTGAAACACACATTAACAGAGATGGATCATTATTATACTGTAACAAGATAATATGTAATGTTTTTCATTGATATTACCACATCTGGACAAAACAGCAATATGATCAGAAGAAATTTAATAACCTCTCATCTGAACAGGACAGGAATAGTGATCAAGGTACATCATGCTTGCCAGACCTCTTGGGAAACAAGAATGTGTTTACTAAGTAGAATAACTTAGTGAAATGTTGCATTTAATAGATCTTACTGTATGACTGTGAAAGTTGAAATGCAACCAAGAAGTTCCAAGTGCACTTTATCTAAAGGCTACTGCCTCATTGAGCATCTTTCTCAGCAGTTTTACTCGTGATGCTTCTCCAGGGAAGGAGGAAGTCTACCACAACCAGAATAGGAATCGAACTTATGCTGTTGGCATTATTTGGAACCAAGCGCAGATTATCTGTACAACCGAGATAACAAACCACAAAGTCTGGTACTGGAAAAGCACAGCTGGTCAGGCAGCATCCGAGGAGCAGAACAGTCTATGTTTCGAGCATAAGCTCTTCATCAGGAATGACCTAAAACATCAACTCTCCTGCTCCTTGGATGCTGCCTAACTGGTTGTGCTTTTCCAGCATCACATTTTTTGACTCTGATCTCCAGCATCTGCAGTTCTCACCTTATCCAGAAATAATAAGCCTCCTTATGAGCAAGATAACGGAATACAAATAAAAGACAACATTGAACTGGGTTCAGAGACACACTCATGAGTATGTTTTGTGAAAAAAAAAACAGGCAAACAAGAACAACTTTTCAAGATGAAGACCAATGGCCAACTCCAATTTCTTGACAAACACTTAAGAGTGAGTAATTAGAACACCTAATAGTGAGCGGCAAAACTGAGGGTAGCAGAGTGAGCGAGACAAGGCAGAAATACGGAAATAGTTTAAGTAGCAGAACACATTCAAGATTTGAAAACAACAAGATGATTATGGCCAAAGACCGTGGAAGTTGGAGAGCCAGTAATATGGAGAACTAAAGTCCATTATCTTCCTTGTAAAATGTCTCCATCCTCTCCAGAGCATTTCCACTAAAATGTGGTGCCCAGAGTTGGCATAATAAAGCTAAGGCTTATCTAGATTTATAAAAGTTAGCATGGCTTCTATTTTTTACTATTCCAATCCTTTTATGCAAAGCCAAGAATCCATAAAGATAATAGCTTATCAATTACCCTGCCACTCATGAATTTGTGAATGTGCACCAGCACGACCATCAGATCCTACACCCTTTTAATATCACATCAAGGATTATGATAGTAAAAGGAATTAGGGAACAGAACTTACACAGAAGGGATCTTCCATGAGGATGGCAATGAGGAGAGTTTTTTTTCTTTCTGGGAGTTAAGAGTTTTGGAATTCTGAGAGAATGGTGAAAACAAGTTCATCAAAAAATTTTAAGTCAGAGGTAGATAGGTCCTTGGCCAACAATGGAGTTAAAGATCATCAGGTATAGACAGGAATGTGAAGATGAGGCCAAAATTAGATCAGTGATTATCTCACTGAATGGTGGAGCAAGCTGGAGTAGCCAAATGGCTGACTCCTGCTCCTGATTCATATGTAACATTTGGGTGATGTCGAATCACTGCACTGTTTCTCCCAGGGCCTCCCTTCATATTTATGAGCATTCAATGCTATTTGCCATTTGTGCATTACCATCCTCTTCACTTCCTCAGAATGTTAGCATTTTTTGTCATATTCTCTCTTTACTTATAGGACGTTGACATCACTAAATATGCCACCCATCCTTAGTTGCCCTTGAATTGAGTGGCTTGCTTGGCCATTTCAATTTACAGTTAAGAAACACCACATCGCTGTGTGTCTGCAAGCACATGTAGACCAGACTGGTTCTCAGTATCGTAGATGCCCACCTTCAGCCAATTCAATGCATTCCATGGGAATCAGAAGCATTGGATACCAGAAAGGCTATGGCTCCGACAACATTCTATCAATCGTCCTAAGATATTTGCTTCAACTTGTGATAATCCTTGCAAAGCTGTTCCAGTACAGCTACAACACTGGCTTCTATGCAATAATGTGCAAAATTGTCCTGCACATAAACAGCAGGATACATCCAATTCAGCCAATTACTATTTCCGTCAGTCTTTCTCACTATCCAACACAGTGAAGTGCTATCAAGCAGTACTGCTCAGCAATAACCTGCTCACTGATGCTCAGTTTTGTTTCCACCAGGCCCACTTAGCTCCTGACCTCATTACAACCTTAGTTCAAACATGGACAACAGAGCTGAATACGAGAACTAAGGTGAGGGTGACAGCCCTTGATGTAAAGGTAGCATTTCAGAGAGTATGGCATCAATGGGAATCAGGGGAGAAAATTCTCCACTGGTTAATCATACTTGGCATTAAGGAAATTGGTAGTGGCTGTTGGATGTCAGTCATCCCAGCTCAAGGACATTTGTGCAGGACTTCCTCAGGGAAATGTGCTTTGTGCAATCATTTTCAGTTGCTAAATCAATAACCTTCTTGCCATCATATGGCCAGAGGTGGGGATGGTTGCTGATGATTGCACAATGTTCACCACCATTTGCAACTCCTCAGATCCTGAAGCAGTCTTTTTCTAAATGTAGCAAGATTGAACAATATTTAGGTTTGGTCTGGCAAGTGCTCACTAACTTTCATGCCACTTAAGTGGCAAATAACTAATATCTCCAACAACACAGAATCCAGTCATCTCCCCTTGAAATTCATTTGTATAACTATCACTAAGTCCTGTACTATCAACATCCTGAGCTTTAACATTGACCAAAATAACTGAACTGGGCTAGTCATATAAATAACACAATTTAGATTCGATTCCTTACAGTATGGAAACAGGCCCTTAGGCCCAACAAGTCCACACCGACCCTCCAAAGAGTAACTCACCTAGACCCATTTCCTTACCCTATATTTACCCCTGACTAATGCACCTAACACTATGGGCAATTGAGCATGGCCAATTCACCTGGCCTGCACATCTTTGGATTGTGGGAGGAAACCTACGCAGACACGTGGAAAATGTGCAAACTCCACACAGACAGTCGCCCAAGGCAGGAATCAAACCACCAAGGCAGGTCCCTGGTGCTGTATGGCAGCAGTGCTAACCTAAGTTAAGGGCAGTTCAGAGGCTAGGAATCCCGCAACAACTAACTCACCTCCTGTCACCCCAAAGTCAGCCACCACAAGGCACAAATCAGGATGGCGGTGGAATAGTCCCCACTTGTCTAGATGGGTGCAGTTCCAACAAGACAAGAAACTTCACACCATCCACGACAAAATAACCCATTTGATTGGCACTATATCCACAAATATTTACTCTCTCTACAGACGGTCAGTAGCAGCAGTGTGAACCATCTTTAATAAGCCCATAATACATAGGAGCAGAAGTAGACCGTCAGCCCATTGAGTCTGCTCCACCATTCAGCATGGCTGATCTGAGAATCCTCAACTCTGCTTTCCTGCCTTTTCCCTATAACCCTCAATTCCCTGACTGATTAAAATTCTGCCCATCCTCAGCCAAGAATCTACTGAATGATCCAGCCCGAAAACCCCTCGGTTATAAGGAATTCCACAAGTTCCATAACTGAGAAGATAAATTCCTCCACTTCTCTGTCTGACTTGTGAGATTGTGTCTTCTGCTCAGAGTCTTCCAAAGGGGCAAACAACCTTTAAGTGAGAGGAGAAAGATTTAAAAGGGGCAGCGTTTTCACACAGAGGGTGGTGCGTGTATGGAATGAGCTGCCAGAGGAAGTGGTGGAGGCTGGTACAATTACAACATTTAAAAGGCACCTGGATGGGTGTATGAACAGGAAGGGTTTAGCGGGATAGGGGCCAAATGTTGGCAAATGGGACTAGACTACTTTAGGTTCTCTGGTTGCCACAGACAAGCTGGACTGAAGGGTCTGTTTCCATTCTGTCCACATCCCTCTGCAGATTCATCGTGTCATCCTCATCACTTGTATTCCCACTTATTTTTGTGTCATCTGCAAACTTGACTGTATTACATTCAATTTCCTCATCTAAGTTATTAATACATGTCTGAAATAATTTGGCCCTGATAATAATCCGAGCAACACACCACCTGTTACAGGTTACCGTCCTGAAACTGCCCACTTGTTGCAACTCTTTATCTTCTATTAGTTAGCAAATCCTCTATTCCTAAGAATATACTTGCTGCAATACCATGGGCTTTTGGCTTTATAAGTAGCCTCATGTGTGGTAGTTTATCAAACGTCTTTTGAAAATCAAAATGTCACAGCCACTGCTTTCTACTCATTATTTTGGATTAGTTAGAATGGACTGTCTAACTTCAAACAATGCTACTATGTTGATCTTGCCTCACATACCTCCTGTGTGGTTTAACCTGCATGCCTTACGCTGTCGAAGTCTTTTTTTCATCCTATGATCTGCCTGTTCTGCTCGTAAACAAAACTTTTCACTGTACTTAGGTACACATGACAATAAATCAAATCAAATCATATCATAGGGTCAGGGATGTACAGCATGGAAACAGATCCTTCGACCCAACCCGACCATGCTGACCAGATATCCTAACCTAATCTAGTCCCATTTGCCAGCAGTTGGCCCATATCTCCCTCAACCCTTTCTATTCATATATCCATTCAGATGCCTTTTAAATGTTGCAATTGTATCAGCCTCCACCACTTTCTCTGGCAGCTTGTTCCATACACGTACCACCCTCTGTGTGAAAAAGTTGCCCCTTGGGTCCCTTTTACATCTTTCCTCTCACCATAAACCTACACCCTCTAGCTTTGGACTCCTCCACCCCAGGGAAAATGGCTTAGCTATTCAGCTGCCTTAGCAATCCATGCCTTCGGTCACCACTCAGTCTCCGAAGCTCCAGGAAAAATAGCCCCAGCCTTTTCATCCTCTCCCTATAATCCAAGCCCTCCAACCCTGGCTACATCCTTGTAAATTTTTTCTGCACCCTTTCAAGTTTCACAACCTCTTTCCCACAGCAGAGAGATCAGAAATACACACAGTATTCCAAAAGTGACCTAACTAATGCCCTGTATAGCCACATCATGACATCCCAATTCCTATACTCAATGCACTAACCAATAAAGGAATGAGTACCAAATGCCTGCTTGCTCAAAAAAATTTGAATAAGTTTGTCAGGTATAATTTCTCTTCATGAAGCATTCTCTGCTAAATTAATACATATTTTTTCAATGCTCTGCTATTAGATCTTTTATAATAGCAGACTAATATTTTCCCAATAACAGATATTAAGCTAACTGCATGCAGTTACCCCTTTTTTGTCTAGTCTTTTTGTATATCGTTGTTACAGAGGCAGTTTTCCAAGCCTCTGAAACTTTTCCTACATCTGAGAACTCCTGGAAGATTACTGTGACTTCGTCCACTATCCCTGTAGCTATTTCCTTTAGCATCCGATGCAGGGCACCTATCGTCTTTATCCTAATTTAGTTACCTCAGTACCTTTTCTCTTGAGATACTTGATGTATTTATTTCCTTTGATCCTATTACACCTTAAGAATTTACTAATTTTGGAATATGTTTGGAAGATACTGTGAAGACTGATCAAAGCACATATTCAACTCCTCTGCTAGTTCCCGGTTTCCACACTATTATTTCCTCAGTCTCATTTTCTCGGGGGCCATTGGTTTCTCTCTTCCTTTGTATATATTTAAAGATTATCTTGCTGTCCATCTTGATATTATTTGCAAGCTTGCCCTCAAATTTTATTTTCTCTCTCTTTCTTTCTTATTGGTCATCTTTTGTTAAGTTTCTAACCCTACCCTAGTCCTCTGACTTACAACTAACATTTGCCAGATATTATGTTTCATTTTCCTTTCAATTTGATGCTGTCTTTAACTTCCTCACTGAAATATATCTTTGCTGTGAACCACAAACTATTTTTTCAATGTCTGCAATAGTTCCTCAACCATCTTTGTTGCTAAACTCTTTTTCTAGTGCATTCCAGCCAGTTCCAATCTGTCTTTTGTAATTAGCCTTATGTAAAAATAGCACAAATGTTTTGACACAAGTTCGTCCCTCTCAAACTTTATGCTAAATTCTATTATATCATGGTCATTGTTCCAAGGTCTTCTATTCTGACATCATTCATTAAAATGTATACATCACCAGATCCACAACAGCTTGATCCATTTTTGGATCCCCAAGACATTGTTCTAGGAAACTGTCCCTAGTACATTCCATAATTCTCCCTTATGGCTTCCCCTGCCAATCTGACAACCTCAATCTAACATAAAATTAAAGTCAATTATGATTAATGTCCTGCTTTTGTCCTATATGACCTTACTATCTCCTGATTTATTCTCTGTCCCAACTTGTACTTAGAGTCAGGGGGCTTAGAGACTACTCCTATCAGTGGATTCTACATCTTCCGATCCAAGATCATTTCTATTAGGCTTATTCCATCCCATACTAACCATGCATCTCCCCCTCCATCATTTCCTTCCTGCCTATCCTTTTGAAAAGTCGCATACTCCTGAATATTTAGTTGCCAGCTTTGATCGTCTTATAACCACATCTCTGTAATGGCTATAATATCATAATATCAACCTGTTATGATGGCATTAATTTATCCACTTTGTTCTGAATACTATGTGCATTCAGTGAACAGCCATTACTTTTGCCTTTTCACCACTTTTTCCTCTTTTGACCCTATTTTCTGCTATTTTTCCATATTTGAACACTCCTTCCCCTCCTGTCTCCCTCTAGTCATTATTATCCAAATGACTGCCCTGTAATGCTGCCATATCAGTTTGCTTTGTAAGCCAACATTCTCCTCTCCTAATTTCTCACCCACTCTAATTAGTTTAAAGCTCTCTCTACAGATGTCGTTATTCAATTTGCAAGGACACTTCCCAGCAAGGTTTATTGAAACCCATCCCTTACAGCTCCCTTTTACCCCAGTCCTAGAGCCTGTGTCCATTCCATCAACACCAAACTGAGCCATGTAGGTAACTCCTTGAATTTAATTACCCAATGCCAATTTGCTTATGGGTCAGCTTGCAATCCAGAGATTACTACTTTGGATGTTCTTTATTTTCAGCATTAGTTTTGATTAAATATTTTTCATTTAGCTTCGAAGTGTACAAAGACTTTCAGCAAAATGTACTTTCTAGTCCTATCAAGTTGGTACAACCAACAGTGAATGGTGAATACTGGGTCCCTACTGTCCCCCTCAAAATTCTTTTCTAGCCTCGAACAGATATCCTTAATCCTTGTACCAGACATGCAACACGATCTTTGGTACTCCTGCTTACAGCTGATCAAAACTCCTGACCAAGACCTAGCCCAAAAAGGAATGCCTGGGTATTAAACATCTTATCGTGCACATATAATAGTGCACGAGCCCTTTCATCCTGTTTGGGAATGCCAGTTTCAAATATGTTTATATTTCCATTAAAACTGATAACAGGGTGTAAAACTATAAAGGAGAAAAACTGACAAGAAATTAAAAATATTACTTTCAGCATATTGCAGGGCATTTCGGAGATCTTCAATTTCACGAGAAACTTTGTAAACGTAGAAAACATAAGGAATTCTGGGATCGTCGTCATAGACAGAACTGTTCATCAGAATATCTTTGTGTATATCCCCTTTTCCGTAACATTCCACTAGGATAAAAAGAGATCACATAATGAATCAGTCATCGAGACACATGATGAGTATTTTACTCAAACTCAACAGGAACAAGATTATCACTGAAAGAGAAAAGGGTGAATTGAATTCAGAACAACAAGGACATTGTAAAAGACAGGTCAAAGACAACTGGCCTCCAACGAGGTGGTTGAACAATTCATCAACTTCACCAACACACTGGCCTTCATCAGTCAGGGCACTGAGTCTAGAAGTTGGAAATTATGTTCCAGTTATACAGGTCACACTTGGAGTATTCAGTTTGGGTCACCTTGTGATAGGAAGATTATTATTAAACCGGAAGGGAGTGCAGAAGAAATTTACAAGGATGTTGCCTGGATTCAATGGTCTGAGTTATAGGGAGAGGTTGGACAAGCTAGAACTATTTTCTTTAGAGCATAGGAGACTGAAAGGGGGGAACCTTATAGAAGTTTATCACATCATGAGAGACATGGATCGGGTGAATGCACTCGGTATTTTTTCCCAGGGTTGGGGGAACGAGGATGAGATGGCATCAGTTTCAAGTTAGAGGGGAAAGAATAAAAGGGAACCAGAAGGGCAATTTTTTTCCATAGAAGGTGCCACACATATGGAATGAGCAGCCAGTGGAAGTGGTTGAGGTGGGTACATTAACAACATTTAAAAGGCATTTGGACAAACATGGGTAGGAAAGATTTAGAAGGATATGGGTGCCAGGTGCAGGGAAATGGGGTTATCATGGACCAGTTTGGGCCAACTGGCCTTTTGCCATGCTGCATGACCCTATGGGACAATTTGGCATGGCCAATCCACCTAATCTACACAGTTTTGGACTGTGGGAGGACCCCACACAGACACAGGAGTGTGAAAACTCTACAAAGACAATCACCCAAAGGTGGAATCAAACTGGAATCCCCGGCGCTGTGAGGCAACAGAGCTAACCACTGACCAACCATACCACCCTTTCACTGTATCACTTGCCTCACCATCCCTGGGTTAAAATTGAGGAAAACCCTTCTGAATGATGGTTTGGGTACAGTCACATATATGGGCTTGTTCAAAGCAATGGCTCACCAACTTCACCAGTTGGGGATGGGCAGTAAACACTACACAAATACAGCATGAACACAAGTTCCCTGCCTATCATATACGCATTCCCTTCTCACAGGCCTCACTCTTCAGCCACCTCCTGTCCCATTCTGCCCACGCACTTCCTGCACTTACTCACTCTATCAACATCCCGCACTAACTCTCTTTTCCCCTCTCAAACCTCCTCGAAGTCCTTACTCCATCTCTCTGATCTCGCCTGAGGGCAACGAGGTGTCAGGACAAACTCCCTCTGCCCCTGATCACTAACCTCTGAACCTGAGGCGCAACTTCTTCCGGCGCTTTGAGCATCTGTACATTAAAATGATAAGAACTACGACTATAGCGATCCACACCAAGTATGAGCTCTGGTATTCCCAATATCCATCCACCGCTCCTTGAAATTGTGTCCCAACATCCAGCTCTGCCTTTGCTGGAAATTGTACTCCAGGATCCGACTCCTCCATCTCCTTGACTGGACAGTGTTCAGGATATTCGCACATTTCGTCAGCCGTTCCTGGAATTAGGATCACACGATTCGACTTGTTGCCCGTTTTCAGTTCGCCTTGTGCCTCTGGGTCCGACAGTTCCTTCGCCTTTTTTTTAAACTGAAAGTTACCTCCATGGACCCGACGGTCCTTCCGCTTTTACTGGAAGTCGGTTATTGATACCGGCGCATGCGTAAATGTCAGTTATTTTGGGGAGAAATGGAAAAGGGTGAGCGGGTGGGAGAGATGAAGGTGAAGATTGAGATGGATGTAGTTTGCGATCGTGGGGAGGAGCTCGTGGAGAGAAGAAAAACCCCAGGAGCCGGTTAAGGGTGAGTCCTTCTGGACCCTGGTCTTTCCTCTCCCTCCAGGAGTTGATGATGTGGAGATGCCAGTGTTGAACGGGGTGGGGGGAGTGGACAAAGTCAGAAGTCATGGGACGCCAGGTTACAGTCCGACGGGGTTATTTGCAAGCACTAGCTTTTGGAGCACTGACCCTTCATCGGGCGCTAGTGAGGGAAGAGGCTTCAGACACATAATTCATAAGTAAAGGATTCAGAGGGTTATTCAACAGCTGCGATTGTATTGAACAAACCCAAAATGGCTGACTCCCTCCTGTTAAACCTTGAGTCGGTTGAAAAAGGAGATGCAGGTTTCAATTGATTAAGATGCAAATCCCAGAATTTGCTTCAAGTCACTGACCCAGCATAGAGTTATAGAAATGTACAGCACGGAAACAAACCCTTCGGTCCAACTCGTCCACGCCAATCAGATATCCTAAATTCATGTAGTCTCATTTGCCAATACTTGGCCCATATCGATCTAAACCCTTCCTATTCATATACCCATCCAGGGGCCTTTTAAATGTTGTAACTGTACCAGCCTCCACTACTTCCTTTGGCAGCTCATTCCATACATGCACCACCCTCTGTATGAAAAAGTTGCCCCTTAGGTCTCTTTTAAATCTTTCTCCTCTTAGACCTATGTGCTCTAGTTCTAGACTCCCCCATGCTGGGGAAAAGACCTTGTTGACTCACCCTATCTATGCCCCTCATGATTTCATAAACCTCTATAAGGTCCCCCCTCAGCCTCTGATACTCCAAGGAAAACAGCCCCAACTGATGTGACTGCGTTGAACAAACCCAAAATGGGTGACTCCCTCCCATTAAATCTTGAATCAGTTGGAAAGGAGATGCAGGTTTCGATTGATTAAAATGCAAATCCCAGAATTTCTTTCATGTCACTGCCTTGACATAAACCTGTTGGACTATAACCTGGTGTTGTGTGATTTTTAACTAGTTAATTGGAAGCACACTAGCTTTCGGAGTGTCATTCCTTCATCAGGTGATAGTGGAGGGCTCAATCCTAACAGAATTTATAGCAAACATTTAGTGTAATGTAACTGAAATTATACATTGAAAAATTGATTGTCTGTTAAGTTTTTCATCTGTTAGAATACCATGATAGTTTCACTTTTTTCATGTGTAAATCACAAAACCTTTTTTTAAAAAGTTGCATTCTCAGGTTAGCAGTTAACAATAGCTTGACAATATGTTGAAGGTGTTAGCCCCTCTGTGTTCTCTGTCTATGCCGTGATGTTTAGATTGATTCTAATCTAAAAAGTGAGATGAGTTTTACATGAATTCATGCAGTTTTTGAGCAAAGTACAATGTAACCCTGCAAGTATAAATTCACCCCTCAAAATATATGTGTGCACGTAGGTCTTTGTGTGTGTGTGTGTGTCTGTGTCTGTCTGGGTTAGGGATTGTGAGTATGAGAAAGCGTATGTGTGTGTGTACTGAGTGTAGAGTGTCTTAAGTCTGTGAGGGGGTGCATGTGTGTCTGTAAGGGTGTGTGTGGGTGTCTGTGTGTGTGTGTGTCTGTGCATATGTGTGTATAGGAGTGCCTGTGTGGGTGTCTGTGTGTGTGTGTGAGAGTGTGTGTGTAGTGCAATGGTGGTCACCTGTAATGTGACATGAACCCAAGGTCCCGGTTGAGGCCCTCCCTATGGGTATCGAACTTAGCTATCAGCCTCTGCTCGGCCACTTTTCGCTGCTGTCAGTCCCAAAGTCCGCCTTGGAGGATGGTCACCCGAAGGTCCGAGGTCGAATGTCCTGGACCACTGAAGTGTTCCCCAACTGGGAGGGAACACTCATGTCTATTAATTGTTGTGCGGTGCCCATTCATCCGTTGTTGTAGCCTTTGCTCAGTTTCTCCAATGTAGCATGCCTCCGGGCATCCTTGCCTGCAACGTATAAGATAGACAACGTTGGCTGAGTCACACGAGTACCTGCCATGTACAAGGTGGGAGGTGTCCCCTGGCGGTCACCTGCAACACTATCAATGAGGATGAACACCTCAACAAGACTGTCCCCACACCTCCACTGCTTGCCTTTAAACAACCGCCAAACCTCAAACAGATCATTGTTCGTAGCAAACGGCCCGGCTCTTAGGACAACTCCATACAACCCTGTCACGGTAGGCGCTGCAAGACGTGTCAGAGTGAGGACATAGATACCACCATTATGCGTGGGGACACCTCCCAACTTTCTTCCTGAAGAAGGGCTTATGCCCGAAATGTCGATTCTCCTGCTCCTCGGATGCTGCCTGGCCTGCTGTGTTTTTCCAGCACCACATTTTTCAAACCTTCAACATATTGTCTAGCTATTACCATTGTTAACTGCTAACCTGAGAATGCAACTTTTAAAAAAAAGGTTTTGTGATTTACACATGAAAGAAGTGAAAATATCATGGTATTCTCACAGATGAAAGACTTAGCAGAAAATCAATTTTTCAATGTATAATTTCAGTTACATCACACTGTAAAGTTTTGCTATAAATTTTGTGTGTTAGGATTGAGCCCTCCACTTCACCTGATGAAGGAGCGACACTCCAAAAGCTAGTGTGCTTCCAATTAAACCTGTTGGACTATAACCTGGTGTTGTGTGATTTTTAACTTTGTACACCCCAGTCCAACACCGGCATCTCCAAATCTTGACATAACTAAGGGTTTTTATCAGACAATACATTTTAGGGGTGAGGCCTTGTTTCAAATCTGCCCTTGTTTTAACCTGGAGTCAGACTGGTTTTATTTCCAAAGCATGAATTTATAAAATGCCACATGACGGACTGACTGTGTCTTCAAATTGTACGCTTTTTGAACAAAATAAAATGTATCTGCAACTACAAATAACACAGAACAAACTGTGAAGGATTTGGTCATCGCTTTTACAAAAGGACCAAGAATCTGTCGAGAGTGAATATAAGTCTCAAAATACCATCGGCTCTGCATAAACATAAAACATCAAAACTTTGAAGACCAGCTCTGAGCAATACAAACATGACAGGGTTCGTGGTCTTGAGAATTTCTTATCGAAGAAAATAAGAAATAGGAGCAGGATTAGGTCTTCTGGCCCATCAAATCTATTCCGCCATTCAATAAAATCATGACAGATCTTTTTCTAGACTCAGCTCCACATACTCACCCACTCACTACAACTCTTAATTCCTTTGTTGTTCAATAATCTATCTATCTTCACCTTCAAAACATTCTTCCTGAACATAAAGTCCTTAAGGTAATAAAGTCATCAGAAGACGAGCTGCTGTCCAACTGCTTGTCTTGGGATTCAATGAAACATGACATGGCAGAAACATATACAGCATGAGACAAAACTGGTGAATTAAAATGGCAAGCAAATGGAAGCTAGTATCATTCTTTTCAAAAAGTGTCAGTCTTATCATCTGCTGCCTGTTGAGCAGTTTCAACTGTTTGGTTGTCAACATAAGATTGTTCATTGTTCTTGGTGAAAATAATCCGAAGAGGGGGACCCTTATCCATTCGATGAGATGGACCTCATGAGCCAATATTAACAGGTAAGAGGAGCGCGCTTATTAATGAAAATTGAATTGGTAAATGGAGGAATCTTGTACAATTAAAAGTATATGGAAACTAACAACCATCAAGTATGATGTTCTCTCTCTCACTCACACACACACACACACACACACAGACCACAGACACACTCATGAGCAACATCATCTGTACAGGACATTGGTTCGGTTTGGAATATTGCAATTCTGGTCTCCTTCCTATCAGAAGGATGTTGTGAAACTTGAAAGGGTTCAGAAAATATTTACAAGGATGTGCCAGGGTTGGAGGATTTGAGCTTTTGGGAGAGGCTGAATAGGCTGGGGCTGTTTTCCCTGGAGCGTCGGAGGATGAGGGGTGTCCTTATAGAGGTTTATAACATCATGAGGGGCATGGATAGGGTAAACAGACAAGGTCTTTTCCCTGGGATGGGGGAGTCCAGAACTAGAGGACATAGGTTCAGGGTGAGTAGGGAAAGCTATAAAAAGGGGCCAAAAAGGCAACTTTTAATGCAGAGGGTGATGTGAATGGAAAGAGCTGCCACCAGAAGTGGTGGAGGCTGGTACATTTACAACATTTAAAAGGCATCCGGATGGGTATATGAATAGGAAGGGCTTAGAGGGATATGGGCCAAAGTGCTAGCAAATGGGACTAGATTAGGTTAGGATATCTGGTCAGCATGGATGGGTTGGACCAAAGGGTCTGTTTCCATGTCCATCTCTATCCCAGAACTGAACCAACAATCAACATAACTCTGAGAACCTTTGAAAAACAGATTAGAACATAGAACATTACGGATTAGTATAAGCCCTTCGAGCCTCGATGTTGCACCGACCTGTGAAACCAATATGAAACCATCTAACCTACACTATTCAATTTTCATCCATATATTTATCCAGTTACCATTTAAATGCCCTTAAATTTGGTGAATCTACTACAGTTGCAGACAGTGTGTTTCACACCTCTACCACTCTGAGTAAAGAAACTACTTCTGACATCTGTCCTATATCTATCATATCTAGAAAGGAATAAGCTGATAAACAAAACAGTTTTGTGAAGGGTAGGTCGTGCCTCACAAACCTTATTGAGTTCTTTGAGAAGATGATCAAACAGATGGATGAGGGTATAGTGATTGATGTGGTGTATATGGATGTCAGTAAGGCATTTGATAAGGTTCCCCACGGTAGGCTATTGCACAAAACATGGAATTGAGTGCGATTTAGTGGTTTGGATTGGAAATTGGCTGGCTGAAAGAAGACAGAGGGTGGTGGTTGATGGGAAAGTTCATCCTGGAGTTCAATTAGTAGTGGGGCACTGCAAGGATCTGTTTTGGGTCCACAGCGTTTTGTTAGTTTTATAAATGACTTGGATGAGGGTGTAGAAGGATGGGTTCATACATTTGCAGATGACACTAAGATCAGTAGAGTATGGACAGTGCCGAAGAATGTTGTACAGAGGGACAAAGATAAGCTGCAGAGCTGGGCTGAGAGGTGGCAAATGGAGTTTAATGCAGAAAATTGTGAGATGATTCACTTTGGAAGGAGCAAAAAGAATGAAGAGTAATGAGTTAATGGCAAGATTCTTGGCAGTGTAGATGAGCAGAGGGATCTTAGTGTCCATGTACATAGATCCCTGAAAGTTGCCAACCAGGTTGATAGAGTTGTTAAGAAGCTTTCATTAGTAGAGGGATTGAGCCTTGGAATCATGAGGTCATGCTACAGCTGTACAAAACTCTGGTGCGGCCACACTTTGAGTATTGTGTACAGTTCTGTTCACTATTATACGAAGAATGTTGAAGTTTTGGAAAGGATTCAGAGGAGATTTTTACGAGGATGTTGCCTGGTATGGAGGGAAGCTCTTCGGAGGAATGATTGAGAGACTTGAGACTGTTTTCGTTAGAGAGAAGGTTGAAAGGTGACTTAACTCTGATGTAGATGCAGTTACATTGTGGTAATTGTAATTAATAATAAAACTGATAGTGACATAAGCATGAAAATGTTACCTGTCTATGGGCTCCTCTCTTTTGATCCCACTAGGAACAGATGGGCAAATGGTAAAATGGGAACGTATGTTAACACATTCGTAACATTTCGTATGCTTATGCCAAATGTATTAAAGTCTGCAGTCGCTGGGTTTGTTCACACATTCCCTTACATTCAAAGGGTGGTATTGTCTGAGACCTATTCTGTTTAATGCATCTGAAATGGCAGAATGGATCACTCATGAGATGGAGTCCCTAATAGTTGGGGTTCACAGAGCTGACAAATGCTTTGCAGAAAACATGTAATATTGGAGAGACATTACTGGTACCCGAGATAATTGGGAAACAGCAGCGTACAGCTTTTCTGCGTTTGAACATTTGTATCAAACCCAAATTAATACCTTTCATAAATTACCATTACCAACCCATCAAGGATAGGAAGACCAGTTGCCTCTATTTGCCTTATTAGATCTGAGCCAGTGGGTTGGTCTGCAGGTCAGAGTTGTTGCATTCAGTATTTAAATGTCAATTTAAATGTGATGCATATATGGAATGAGCTGCTAAAGGAAGTGGTGGAGGCTGGTACAATTACAGCATTTAAAAGGCATCTGGATGGGTATATGAATGGGATGGGTTTACATGGATATGGGCCAAGTGCTGCCAAACGGGGCTAGATTAGGTTAGGATATCTGGTCAGCATGGACGGGTTGGACCAAAGGGTCTGTTTCCATGCTGAATATCTCTATCCCTATCTATCTCCGACCTTCACCAATAATCAACATAACTCTAAATTTAATTTTACCAATCTCATGTCAGCAGGAAGTTTTAATCATGTCTGGTTTTCTTAATATATAGCTAAGTTTATTCCAGACAATGGCAATTACCTTGTGTTTGGACACAAAGCATACGTGTGGCTACTACCGTCTAGGACAGGAGGCGGAGGAGCCAGTATTGGAATAGGTCAACAAAGTTAAAAGTTACACAACTCCCAGATTATAGTCCAACAGGTTTATTTGAAACCACTAGCTTTTGGAGCACTGCTCTTTCATAGGTAGTTGTGGAGTGGGACCATAAGACACAGAATTTATAGCAAAAGTTTACAGTGTCATGCAACTGAAATGATATATTGAACAAACTCAATTGTTGTTAAGTCTTTCATCTTTTAGGATGGATTGCAGGTTTCAGTTCAGTAATATATAAATCCCAGAACTTCTTTTAGGTCACACACTCAAGATAACTTAAGGGTTTATAACAAAAGGTGACAACCAGCTTAGATAATGCATTAAAGGTGTAAGGTTATAGTCTATCTGTATCCCAATCTTGAGGCAGACTGCTTTTATTTCCACTTTTAATCTTGGACAGGGTTATGTTACCTCGGTTACATGATACCATTTGTATGTCATTTGTCATCTCTCCTAGAGGGATCACTGGGCCAGGACAAATGTGCCATACAGAAACAGAAAGCTTCTTCACCATCTTGTTATCCTGCTACTGTGTCGTCAAGTTAACCAGAGAACCTATCAATATGGCAGCTATCCTAGAACAGGTAGCAAATGATACCTCAAAAGTCCTTGAGAAGATTAATGCTGAAGTAGTCACCATACAAACTACAGCAAAAATAATGTTCAAACTGGAAATGAAAACTGTAGCAACTGTGAAAAAGAGGAAGCCAAAGATGATGAATGGGACATTTTAAGTTTCTTAGTAAGAGTAAGTTTAGAAGAGAAAAACAGAATGGATTAAAGACAGGGCAGTATTAGGAGCAGATGACATTTGGAGGAAGGACGGTAAGGTGTTAGCGCTCACATTCTGTTAACAGACAATATGCAATGTTTACCATGGACTAGCACACACATGGAGGGATAAAATGATACAACTGAAATCCAATTGCTGGAGGTGGAAAGAAATGGGAAGAGACAGAGCTACATTATTGTCAGAGATGCACAGCATGTGCACAGACACAACCAAGCCAGGGAATTAAAATTAAAATGAGCCACCAACACTATCCATGGGGATCATGGGAACACTTCCCAATGGACTTCTATCAGACCACTCCCACAATGTTAGAATTCAAATTTTTGCCGAGCCATGGTTGATCAGTTTCCTAAAATGTGGAAGCTGTCCCCATGAGGGATCGAATAGCAACCACAGTAGCATGAATATTTTCCATAGAAATAATGCCCAGATGAGGCGTTCCCCAACAACTGGACTCAGAGTGAGGGACCCATTTTACAAACAGATGCCAGAAGAAGATTGTAAACTCTTGGGAATAGCAGAGAAGTCCTCTCCCACCCAGAGAGTTTGGGGGTGGTAGAGAGGATGAATAGAACTCTGAAAAATGCTCCAAGCGAGGCAATGGAGAGAAGCAGTTAAATGGACCCTTGCCTCACCAGCCATTTTCATGGCCCAGAAAGCAACACCCCTGAGGGCCACAGGACTAACACTCTTTGAACTCATGATGGGATGGCAATTCATACTCTCCTAGGACCTGATCGCTGGGGGAAGCAGAACTCACTAACAGGAGTGGACAATCCTGAGATGACATGAAATTCCTCTGTAAATATTTTACATACACTTCATGGGCATGCAACCTGTGAAGGGTTGGGAGGCTAACAGATGCCCAGGACAAACAGGAATGTCAGCCCCAGTATGAAACATCCTGGTGCAAGTTTTACAAAGTTGAAGGTATGTATATTCACTTTTTAAAATAGAGAGTGTTTTCTGAATATTGAAGTCAGCGTAAAGTGCAGGCTCAGATGCCTGAATGGAAAGGCTGGGAGATGGGCTGTTCCAAAATAAGTACATGTAACAATTGGCTGTTAAATGGATACCAGAGGTTTGGTTACTATTTTGAAAACAATTTGAATTTAACTGGCTACTTTAAATTATGCTCAGGATACTAAAACCCAATCGAGTTTGAATTTTTGTTTTGACAACATCGGACCAATGACAGAGAATGAAGTTGGGTTGGGGGGATATTTAAAAGCAGGGCATTTTGAAAATTTGGTCAGAACAACTACCACCAAACAGCAGTTGAACTGTTGTAGAGCCAGAGAGCTAACTGCCCATCCAATATCTTGCTCTCAAAGAAATTAGAGGATACTCCTCATCAAAGGTACCTTTTCTTGTAAAACATATTTGCAGTAAAAAGAAAAAAAAAGACTCCGAGAGATCAGGAGATGTAGAATTGAGGATAGAGGAAAAGACAGAGACTAGACTTGAGATTAATTTAATGTAATGTTTAATAAGTGTGTCATTGGAACAGCATGGTAATAGGATTATGTTCAGTTAAGGGAAAGAGTGTTCAGTTTGTTAATAGTTTTGTTTAGTGTTCACTATTAGAGTTAGGAAATTGTTATTTTTCTTTAAATAGTGTAAATTAGGAGTTGTTTGTCACTCATTCACATTTTAACAGATTATAAGGTGAGGCAAACTGTTCTGGGTGTTTGGTTTTAATTAACAGAGGAGATCAACCTCTATGTCATAACAGTTTGGGGGCTTGTTGTCCATGATTTGGACATGTTTAGACAGATCCAGTTTGGGATCTTAACAGCTTTAGTTGGAGTTAGACAGTTTTGAGCAGATTTGGGTACAAAAGGTCCCAGCAAACTTGCCAATTAGCGTCCCAGATCCTTAACTAAAACTTAGGTGAGAAAATTTGTTTAATTTTGATTACTTGTGGTTGGTTAAATTAAAGCTGAGGGAAATGGCTCTTAACATTGGTAAAGAGATTCTGGGGTTTGAAAATGCCACCCAGATTTGCCAAGAAAGTTTAGAAAGATAGAGGAAGGATATACTTTTAGAGTTAGCAAACAAATTAGAACTGGGTTTAACCAGGTGCAAAAAGAAAGCTGAAATTGTAACGTAGTTGGTCAAGCACTTAGAGCTATCAGAGAAACAGACAAGTGCAGTGGACTTAGAAAAACGTAAATTGCAAATGAGGCAACTGGAGTTACAAGATAAAGAAAGGGAAACAAAAGTCATGGTAGAAGATAAAGAAAGGGAGAGAAGGCTCTCAGCTGAACAAAAAGAAAACAAAGAGGAAGAGAGAAGGAAAGAAAGAGAAATAAAAAGGGAGAGAAGGTTCTTAGCTGAGCAAAAACAAAGAGAGAATTTGAATGTGAGAAGTTATGAATTAGTCAGGAAAGTTAACAGAATGGAAATGAAGGGAGAGGTAGAGATATTTACAAATATGTTAAAACATTGCCACATTTTGATGAGAAAGATGTTGAAGCTTTTTTATTTCATTTGAAAAATTGGCTAGGCAGATGGAGTGGCCAGAGTACTTGTGGATAATGCCTGTACAGACTAAGCTGGTAGGCAGAGTAGTGAGGTATTTGCAGCTCTGTGAGATGAGGGGGTCAAGAGATTATGCAGATGTCAAAAAGGCTCTTTTGTGTGCTAATTAATTGGTACCAGTAGCATTCAGAAACATAAAGAAAGAACTAGTTCAGATTCTTATGTTGAGGTTGAAAGAATTAATCATAGCAAGTTTGATAGATGGGTATGGGCCTTAGAGACATTTGAGGCTCGAAGAGAGATTATTCTGCTGGAGGAGTTTAAAAACTCAGTTCTGAAGATGATAAGAATTAATGTGGATGAACAGAAAGTTCAACAAGTAAGAAGAGTGGCAAGAGATGGCAGATGAGTATGCACTACAAAACAAAGAGTAGATCACACTGAGAATAGTTTACCTCAAGTGAGAAAAGAAACCCAAGCAGCGAAAGGGAGTTGAAAGGGTGTTTCCATTGTGTTAAGGTGGGACAGGTAAAGACCCAGTGTTGGTCGATTAAAGAAAGGCACTTTGGGAAAGATTTGGTAAGAGAGGCTAAGCCAGTGTGGTTAGTGGAACTGGTAAAGAAAATCCTAAGGAAAGTCAAGGAGCTGCAGGGGAATGCACAGCCTAGGCAGGGGCTGGGTATTGAGTTAGTGCCCAATCCCCATTTACTCAGGAAGAACAGACAGAGAAGTGAAAGAAGTTATGATTTTAGGAGATATGGGATCTGGTCAGTCTCTAATAGTAAGAGATGAAAGTATTTGCACTCTTCCTGACTAGTTACCCGAGAGGGTGATAATTTGTGGAATAGATGGACAGAAATTTAATATTCCACTGTATTAGATCAGGTTGGAGAGTCAAATCAAGATTGGGGAAGTAACAGTGTGAGTGATTGACAGAGTTGAGAGTGTGGTGCTAGAAAAGCACAGCTGGTCAGGCAGCATCTGAGGAGCAGGAGAATCGATATTTTGAGCATAAGCTCTTCCTCAGTAATGAGGTTGGTGGCCCAAGGGGGCTGAGAGATAAACTGGAGGGCAGTGGGGCTGGAGGGAAGATAGCTGAGAATGCGATAGATGAAGGTGGGCGTGAAGGTGATAGGTCAAAGAGGAGGATTGAGCAGATAGGTGGGAAGGAAGATGGACAGAAGATTTGAATGGAGCTGTTTTTGTAAGGTGTGTTCAGAAGGGTTTCCTAACTTAGTACGTTGACAGGCCGACGAGGGGAGAGGCCATTCTAGACTTGGTGCTCGGAAAAGAGCCGGGGCAGATATCGGATCTTGTGGTGGGAGAGCATTTTGGTGATCGTGACCATAACTGCCTCACATTCCACACAGCTATGGAGAAGGAGAGGATTAGGCAAAATGGGAGGATATTTAATTGGGGAAGAGGAAACTATGATGCAATTAGACATGAGTTAAGAAGCATGGACTGGGAGCAGTTGTTCCATGGTAAAGGCACTATAGACATGTCGAGACTGGTTAAGGAACAGTTGTTGCAAGTGATGAATAAATATGTCCCTCTAAGACAAGCAAGAAGGGGGTAAGATAAAGGAACCTTGGATGACAACAGCGGTGGAGCTTCTCATCAAAAGGAAGAAGGTAGCTTACATAAGGTGGAGGAAGCTAGGGTCAAGCTCAGCCCTAGAGGATTACAGGCAGGCGAGGAAGGAGCTCAAAAATGGTCTGAGGAGAGCCAGGAGGGAGCACAAGAAAGGCTTGGCAGAACGGATTAGGGAGAACACAAAGGCATTTTATACTTATGTGAGGAATAAGAGAATGGTCAAAGAAAGAGTAGGGCTGATCAGGGATAGCATAGGGAACTTGTGTGTGGAGTCGGAGGAGGTAGGGGAAGCCCTAAATGAGTTTTTTGCTTCTGTCTTTATGAAAGAAACAAACTTTGGAGTGAATGAAATCTTTGAAGAGCAGGTGTGCATGCTGGAATGGATAGAGATAGAGGAAGCTGATGTACTGAAAATTTAGTCAAACATTAAGATTGACAAGTCGCCAGGCCCGGACCAGATTTGTCCTCAGCTGCTTTGGGAAACGAGAAATGCAATTGCTTCACCACTTGTGAAGATCTTTGCATCCTCGCTCTCCACTGGAGTCGTACCTGAGGACTAGAGAGAGGCAAATGTAATTCCTCTCTTCAAGAAAGGAAATAGGGAAATCCCTGGCAATTACAGACCAGTAAGTCTCATGTCGGTTGCCTGCAAGGTGTTCGAAAGGATTCTGAGGGATAGGATTTATGACCATCTGGAAGAGCATAGCTTGATTAAATGCAGTCAACATGGCTTTGTGAGGGGCAGGTCATGCCTCAAAAACCTTATCGAGTTCGTTGAGGATGTGACTAGAAAAGTTGATGAGGGTCAAGCTGTGGATGTGATGTATATGGACTTCAGCAAGGCATTTAATAAGATTCCCCATGGTAGGCTCCTTCAGAAGGTCAGGAGGAATGGATTACAGGGGAACTTAGCTGTCTGGATACAGAATTGGCTGGCCAACAGAAGACAGCGAGTGATAGTAGAAGGAAACTATTCTGCCTGGAAGTCAGTGGTGAGTGGTGTTCCACAGGGCTCTGTCCTTGGGCCTCTACTGTTTGTAATTTTTATTAATGACTTGGATGAGGGGATTGAAGGATGGGTCAGCAAGTTTGCAGACAACACAAGGGTTAGAGGTGTCGTTGACAGTATAGAGGGCTGTTGTAGGCTGCAGCGGGACATTGACAGGATGCAGAGATGGGCTGAGAGGTGGCAGAAGGAGTTCAACCTGGATAAATGCAAGGTGATGCATTTTGGAAGATTGAATGTGAAAGCTGAGTACAGGATAGGATTGTTGGCAGTGTGGAGGAACAGAGGGATCTTGGTGTACAGATACATAGATCCCTTAAAATGACCACCCAAGTGGACAGGGTTGTTATGGTGTTTTGGCTTTCATTAACAGGGGGATTGAGTTTAAGAGTCGTGAGATCTTGCTGAAGCTCTATAAAACTTTGATTAGACTGCACTTGGAATACTGCGTACAGTTCTGGTCGCCCTATTATAGGAAAGATGTGGATACTTTGGAGAGGGTTCAGAGGAGGTTTACCAGGATGCTGCCTGGACTGGAGGGCTTATCTTATGAAGAGAGGTTGACTGAGCTCGGACTTTTTTCATTGGAGATAAGGAGATGGGAACTTGATTGAGGTATTCAAGATAACGAGAGGCATAGATAGAGTTGATAGCCAGAGACTATTTCCCAGGGCAGAAATGGCTAACACGAGGGGTCATAGTTTTAAGCTGGTTGGAGGAAAGTATAGAGGGAATGTCAGAGGCGGGTTCTTTACACAGAGAGTTGTGAGATCATGGAATGCGTTGCCAGCAGCAGTTGTGGAAGCAAGGTCATTGGGGACATTTAAGAGACTGCTGGATATGCATATGGTCACAGAAGTTTGAGGGTGCATACTTGAGGATCAATGGTCGGCACAACATCGTAGGCTGAAGGGCCTGTTCTGTGCTGTACTGTTCTGTGCTATAGGTCAAGAGGGCACTGCCGAGTTGGAAGGTTGGATCTGGGATAAAGTGGAGGCAGGAGAAATGAGGAAACTGGTGAAATCCACATTGATCCCATGTGGTTGGAGGGTCCCAAGGCAGAAGATGAGGCATTCTTCCTCCAGGCTTTGGGTGGCGAGGATTTGGCGATGGAGGAGGTCCAGGACCTGTATGTTTTTGGGGGAGTGAGAGGAGGAGTTCGTGTGTTTGGCCATGGAACAGTCTGGGTGCTGAGGAAGGAGATGTAGATGTGATAGCGAGTCTGCTTCAGGACGTGGCTGAAGAGCTTGAGGGCAGAGGAGATGACTTGGGGTTTGACAGAGTATCCATTCTGGAAATACAGTTTGTGTTTGGGAACAACCTAGCAGGATCCAAGGTGAGAGTGAGGCCCCTTATGGTGGAGTGCCAAAGGAAAACCAGGGAACTGAGGAGTTAAAAGAAAAATACCCTGAGTTTTTTTTCCAGACTGTGTAGTAACAAGGACCCACTGTCATTAGTTTTTCTCTCTTGGTGTAACTTCAGAGAGAGACAGAGAGAGTTGAGGTTCTGTTAGCAGGCACCCTGTTTCATGTAATGGTGCAGGAAAATACCTGAACAGGCAGAGGGTCAGACAGAAGTACTTAGTCCTGAAAGGCTAATGGACTGAACCAAAAGATGAGACAATAAAAGATATATATTATGATGCATACTCCGAAAACGAATCAGAATCCCTTGGGTTATTATCTTAAAGATAAAATCCTAAAACGAAAATGAAGACCATGGCAGATTAGTGCAGAGGAGAAATGGCTGGAAGATCACCAGATTGTGAGTGCAGAGGAGAAATGGCTGGAAGATCACCAGATTGTGTTACCAGTAGCATACAGACAGGAAGTATTATGGATAGCACATGAATTACCAGTAGGAGGTCATAAGGAAGACTCAGGCTAAGGTACAAAAGCACTTATCTTGCCCTGGACTGCATAAAGATGTGGTTAGATTTTGCCATACATGTCAAATGGTAGGTAAGTCACAGGCAGTAATGAAACCACCACCTCTGGAGCCAGTTCCCGCATTCGATGAACCTTTCACATGGGTTTTGATAGATTATGTAGGTCCCCTCCCAGAAACTAAAGGTGGGAACCAATATTTGCTAACCATTGTGGATGTGTCTAACAGATTTCCGGAGACAACTCCATTATGGACTATTAAGGCAAAACGTGTGATGGAGAAGTTGGAGCTTTCTTCACCAGTATGGGCTATCCAGGGAGATTCAGTCAGACCGCGGGTCTAATTTTACAGCTAGGTTGTTTAAGGAAAGCATGGATGGCTTAGGCATACAGCATTTTAAACCAACTTCATACTATCCTGAATCCCAGGGAGCCTCGGAAAAGTGGTGTCAGATCATATTAAGAGCATACTGTCAGGATTACCCAAATGATTGGGATAAAAGTTTGCTTGTTTGTCATTAGAGATGCACAAAACAAATCTAGTCAATTTACTCTCTGAATGAATATCCAGGTATGAAGTTATAGGGCCTTTGAAACTAATTTTAAAAAGATGACAGGACCAAAGTCAGAGATCTCACACTTGGATTATGTATCTGAGGTGAAGGAGAGATTAAACCGGGTATCTGGATTAGCTGCATATCACCTGAAGAGGACACAGCATAGAATGAATAAGGTGGTAGATAAAAACTGAAAGTTCAGATGTTTGCCCGTGGGGGTGATGTATTAGTATTGTTAAAGTGGAAGGGGATCCCTTCAAAGCCAGGTTTAGTGATTGCTATCAAATGGAAAAAAAGTTGAATCAGGTAAACTATCTGGTAAAAATGTCAGATAGAAAAAAACTGTCAGGTATGTCATATGAGTATGTTGAAACCTTACTATAATAGAGGCAGGGAACTGAAGAGATGTTAGTTACTGCCCCACAGAGTGGGGAATCAAATCCAGATGGTGTGGATTTTGATGTGTCTCAAAATACATTAAATAATTAGGAAGTCCTTGCGGAATGGTATAAGATAGTGAGCTATCTGTCTCAGGAGAAAAAAACCGAGTTGAAAGGCTTGTTGCAGCTGTATGAGGACATAGGCAGGAATAAGATGGGGAGGACTAATACTATTGTGCATAAGTTGGAAGTACGGAATGCTGTTCTGATAAAACAACACCCCTATAGGCTTAATCTTCTCAAAGCCGCACAGGTCCAGAAGCAAGTGGATGTGATGCTCAATGAAGATATCATTGAACCAAGTCAGAGTGAGTGAAGTTCACCCATCGTGTTAGTTCCCAAACTTGATGTGACTCCCTAATTTTGTGTGGACTATCGGAAGGTAAACACCGTAACTAAATTGGACTCCCGCCCAATACCCAAGGTTGGAAGACTATATGGAGAAAGTTGTACAAGCCACTTACATCTCAAAGTCGGACTTACTGCGTGATGATTGGCAGGTACCATTATCAGAGAAAGTAAAAGAAGTTTCTGTGTTTGTAACCCCAATTGGGCTATATCAATTCAAAGTGATAGCCTTTGGAATGAAGAACACACCAATAACTTATGAACAGAGCTGTGGTCAGATTACAAAACTGTCATATATCTTGATGACGTAGTGATCTTTAGCGACTCATAGAAAAATGACTTGGTACAGTTGGCAGAGCTTGTTGAACGATTACAGGAAGCAAAACTGGTAATAAGCTTAAAGAAGACAGAATTTGTGATGGTAGAGGTGATGTTGTCGGTACATAACACATATTGAAGACTGATCCCAAGAAACATGAGGACAAAGGCCATCAAGGAATGTCTAAGACAATCCTCGAAGAAAGAGGTGCTTTTATTTTTGAGACTGAGTGGATTCTACTGGAAATTTGTTCCAAACTTCAGCAGCATGGTGGCACCACTCATGGATTTACAAAAGAAGAGCCCAAAATTTCGCTGGACAGAACAATGACAGGAAGCATTTGAGAATTTAAAATCCATATTAACCACTACACCAATTTTTTTGAAATCCTTCAAAGTTGCAATTGATGCTAGCGATATAGGAGTTGGAGCTGTACTGCTACAGGAAGATGATGATGGAATTGAACGGCCAATTGGCTACTTTTCAAGGAAACCCAACACCCACCAGAGAAAATACTCCACCATCGAAAAAAATTATTGAGTTTGGTACTGGCCTCACAACATTTTAATGTTTATGTGACAAACAGTGTGTTGGAGACAATTATGTATATGGAGTATAATCCTCTTACATTTTTGGAAAGATTTAAAGACAAAAATATGACACTATTTCATTGGAGTCTTATGTTACTGACTTTTAATTTACAAATTGTATGTGCTGCTTGTTGTAAAAATGTATTAGCAAGTGCATTATTGTGGATTTAAAGGAATGTGTAGATAAGATTTGACTGATTCCAATGTTATATATATGTGCAGAAATTAATAGGAAAAGAATGGCTTAGATTAATGACATATGTATTTCATAGTAATAGTATTAAGAATTAGTGAAAATATGTTTTTTTAACTATGGTGGTTCATTTTTTTCTTAAGGGGAAGGTGTTATGAAGTTGAAGGTGTGCACTGTACCTTTTATGACAGAGTGAATGCTGTTCTGAACTGAGAGATGATAAGCACCTGTGTCTCTGACTGGCAGTCCCAGAGTGTACTGGAAAATTGAAAATATGTTATATTTGGCTGTGAAATAGATACCAGAGTTTTAATTGCTGTTTTGACAACAATTCAAATTTAATAAATCAGTTTAAATTATGTCCCAGGATACTAATACCCAATCGAGTTTAAATTTATTGTTTTGTCAACATCGAGCCAATGAAATGATCCAATGTTTAGGGGATATAAAAATGTGGATATTTTAAAAATTGGTCAGAGAGCAACTGCCATGGAGAGAGAAACTGCCGGAGAGTTAAAAAGCCATCCAACATTGTGCTCTTAAAGAAATCAGAAATATAAACCCTCTGTATCAAAAGATACCTTTTCAAGTAAAGCCAATTTTTCAGTGAAAAGAAAGAAGATAACCCAGGGAGATCATCAACTAGAAGAGTGAAGACAAGGAAGAAAACAGAGACTGTGTGGTTTTGAGATTAAGTTCATGTTAATTTTAATAAGTGTCTTATTAGAACAGCATTCGTTATAGAGTTGGATTCAGAGAGTAAGTAATTTAGAGAAAAGGGGACTTCGATTTATGACATTGTTGTTTAATGTCCACTTTTAGAGTTAGAAATTGATGTTATTTTCCTTAAATAGTGGAATTTAGGAGTGCTTGGTCACTCATATTTTATCAGATTTTGAGGTGAGGTGAGCTTTTCTGGGTGTTTAGTTTGATAAACAGAAAAGGTTCACCACCATGTCATAAGAATATCTACAAAACCACAAGAGTTCAACCTACAGCAAAACTTAAAAAAATGTGACCAGTACCATTGGCAGGATTCAAAGAATATATTGTTCACTACTCCCAACTTCTCTTCCCTCCTACATGCCATCCTTAAATGCTTGGCAATGCATCCACATTTACACTTACGTTAGTTTTAAATGAAAACTGTTTTGTTTGAATTTTTTTGCACAAATACTGTTGTTCTACTGTTAATTTAGATGTTTCAATTTGTTAGTCAAGTGATTGATTTCATCTGACCATCACTAATGCATTTTGCCAGTTCATTTTCATTAATCAAATTTTTTTTGTGCATAAGTTAGTTCACTTCCTAATCAGCACTTTACTTTTTCTGAACCTCTAATAATTACTGAGTGTCCTACAAATCTAATTGTGGTCATAACTTAGTTCAAAACAATAGAAAAACAGCAGGCAGGAGGCCTGGAGTGGAGCTGAGTGGGATGACCAACAGATTGGAGGCCTGGAGCCGAGTGGCACGGCCAACAGATTGGAAGCTTGGAGCTGAGCAGAACGACCAGCAGATTGGAAGCCTGAAGCTGAGCAGAACAGCCAGCCATTTGGAGGCCTGGAGCTGAGCTGAGCAAGATGGTCAGCAGTTTGGAGGTTTTGTGCTGAGCGGTATGACCAGCAGTATGGAGGTCTGGAACAGTGTTGAGTGGGATGGCCAGCAGATTGGAGGCTTGAAGCTGAGCGGAACGACCAGCAGATTGGAGGCCTGAAGCTGAGCAGGACAGACAGCAGATTGGAGGCCCGGAGCTGAGCGGGATGACCACAAGATTAGAGGCCCAGAGCTAAGCATGATGGCAAGCAGGCTGGTAGCCTGAAGCTGAGGGGGATGACCAGCAGATTGGAGGCCCGCAACTGAGCAGGACGGCCAGCAGATTGGAGGCTGGAAGCTGAGCAGGACGGCCGAAAGGCTGGATGCCTTGAGTGGAGCTGAGCGTGACAGCTGTCAGGTTGGAGGTTCAAAGCAGAGCTGAGGGGGATGGCCAGCAGATTGGAGACCAGGAGCTGAGTGGTGCGGCCAGCAAATAGGAGGCTTGGAGCTGAGCTGAGCAGTGTGGCCAGCAAATTGAAGCTTGGAGCTAAGTTGAGCGGTGCGGCCAGCAAATTGGAGGCCTGGAGCTGAGTGGGACGGCCTGAAGGCTGAAGGCCCAGAAAGGAGCTGAACGGGATGGCCCACAGATTGGAGGCCAGGAGCTGAGGGGTACAGCCAGCAGATTGGAAGCCTAGAGCTAAGCGGTACAGCCAGCAGATTGGAAGCCCACAGCTAAGCAGGACAGCCAGCAGGCTGGAGGCCCAGAGTTAAGCAGAACAGCCAGCAGATTGGAGACCTGGAGATGAAAGGATGACCAGCAGGCTGGTGGCCTGGAGCTGTGTGTGACAACCAGCAGGCTGGAAGCCTGGAACTAAGCAGGATGGCCAGCAAATTGGAGACTTAGAGCTGAATGGGATGACCACACAAAGAGTGAACACTAATTACACTTATGATAATGCTCTTTCAATAATGAACTTAAGAAATCCTTTGACTAACGTTGATGTGAATTGTTCATCAAAACACAATAGCACAAAAAAAATCATTTCCTAGTCCTAATATTTGTGTACAAAATTATACCTTGAATCACACAATGTACACCTGATGTCTGTGAAGGACTCGGGTCGACTTTTACAAGAGATATATGGTAAAGTCCAGATTTATTGGCCAAAAATAGGGGATCGACTTTTACTCGACTATATAGAGTACTTCTCGTGCTTTCCATCTGCCAAGGATGGCATCTCCCAGCACTCTCAGCATAGCAACTGATCTATGAAAGCAGCTGCCTCCTAAACAAAGACACTTACTTCAAGATCAAAATACCAGATGCTCCACCTCATAATTTGCCCCCATCCACCAACACAAAATTTCATTGCAATAAAAAAAGCCTTCAGCTCATGGCAAAATATTACATCAAAAAATTCATCAAATTCCACATGGATTGATCATAAGCATCCTGGATAGTGAAGAATCTTCTGATGACTTGTTAATCACAAGTGGAGAGAAGCAAGGCTATCTGTTCCATTTTGTCTTGTTCAGCAGGTTCATGGCTATGCATCTTACTGAGAAGTGGTTGATGTTTTCAGTATGTGTTACGAGCACAGGAACAGGTTATTCAGCTTGTCACCCTGCTCTACCATTCAATATAATAAAGCTTGATCATCTGCTTTAATTTTTTTTCCCCTCACATGATCTACATCTCCCATTACATTGCAAAATATAGAGTTCCAAATACTCGTAACAATTTTTGTGCACCAGCAGGCTGGTGGCCTGGAGTTGAGCAGGACATCCAGCAGATTGGAAGCCTGGAGCAGAGCAAGATGGCCAGCAGATTGGAGTCTTAAAGCTGAGTGGAATGACGTTACGAAGAGTTACTAATTACATAATGATAATGCTCTTTTGATAATGAACTTAACGTTGGTGTGAATTGTTCATCAGAACACATAATAGCACAAAAAATTCATTTCCTTGTCCCAATATTCGTGTACAAGATTATACCTTGACTCACTATTGTTCACCTGATATCTGTGGAGGACTTGGGTTGACTTTTGTACTGTGCACAAAAATTGCTGATAAATATAGATTTCTAAATACTCATAATGTGATAATTATAATTTCCAATTATCAGCACAAAAATTGCTGCAAAATACTTACTACTGTGTCACGTAAGAGTAATACATAAAGACGAGTACAGTAATTAGTTCAAGACTGGAAGGTATTGACAAAATTATCATACTCAGCAGCACTCCTTCACTAGAGTTATTCACAATGATCTGGATATCATGTCAGCATTCCTTCAGAGGCAACAGAATGCTAATGTGATTAACTAAGAATTGGCCTCTCAGAGTATTGAGTACAGGAGTTGGGAGAAGAAAGTGAGAACTGCAGATGCTGGAGATCAGAGCTGAAAACGTGTTGCTGGAAAAGCGCAGCAGGTCAGACAGCATCCAAGGAGCAGGAGAATTGCCGTTTCGGGCATGAGGCCTTCTTCAGGAATCTTCAGGATTCCAGCAACATATTTTCAGTACAGGAGTTGGGAAGTCATGTTGCGACTGTACAGGACATGGTTAGGCCTCTGTTGGAATATTGCGTGCAATTCTGGTCTCCTTCCTATCGGAAAGATGTTGTGAAACTTGAAAGGGTTCAGAAAAGATTTACAAGGATGTTGCCAGGGTTAGAGGATCTGAGCTACAGGGAGAGGCTGAACAGGCTGGGGCTCTATAAGGCTGAGGGGTGACCTTATAGAAATTTACAAAATTCTGAGGGGCATGGATAGGATAAGTAGACAAAGTCTTTTCCCTGGGGTTGGGGAGTCCAGAACTACAGGGCATAGGTTTAGGGTGAGAGGGTAAAGATATAAAAGAGACCTAAGGGGCAACTTTTTCACGCAGAGGATGGTACATGTATGGAATGAGCTGCCAGAGGATGTGGTGGAGGCTGATACAATTGCAACCTTTAAGAGGCATTTGGATGGGTATATAAATAGGAAGGGTTTGGAGGGATATGGGCTGGGTGCTGGTAGGTGGCACGAGATCAGGTTGGGATATCTGGTTGGCATAGACAGGCTGGTCCGAAGGGTCTGTTCCCATGCTGTACATCTCTATGACTCTATGCTGTTCAGACGTGTTACTGCACATTCTGGCTTCTGACTCAAAAGGTAGGGACAGTATCATTCTGTTCCGAGAACCCTTTCCTGTGATCTTGTAGGCTTATGAGGGACATGCATGTAAAAAAAAAAGTAACCTTTTGAGTATACCCCAGATCAGATGGCAATATTAGGTTCCTAAAAAATGAGTCTCTGATGCTGCTTGACATCCCCAACATCCACACAGTACTAATGAGAAATAAAAGAATGGAGACAGAATATTTTGCCAGATGAGGGCTTGCCATAAAAAGCTTTTCTACAGCAAGTTAATTGAAGAATGCTGACATGGAGAGACCACAGTAAAGTGCATCAAGGATGTCCTGAAGACTTCAGGGAAGAATGTTATCTTTATAACTGAGAAATGGCACAAACCTGGCAAAAGGTAAATCACGATATATACCTCATAAATTCTGAGTCAAGATGCTACCTTCAGTAAATACTGGCCTGGAGAAATAGTATGCGACAACTCCAGAGTCACAAGCATCTCTTTTGCACCAACAATACACATGCAATAGATGTTCTAGTGCAAAATTTCAACAGCGATTTTCAAATACATTGTACTGGAAGGTTCAACTCCATGCACTCAAGTTGATGTTTTGATCATGGTGGGCATTGAACGGCAAACAGCTAAACTAATGGTAGGTCACTCCAATGAGCTCTGAAGAAGAATCACTGGAATGGAAATGTTAATTTTTTTCTCTCCACAGATGCTGCCAGAACCGTTGAGCTTTTTCCCCCCAGGTATTTTTGCTTTTGTTTGTTGTAGCTCATTCTACTAATGTAGAAACTAGTGACTACCAGCTACAACAGTAACACATCGCATGTGCACCATTCATTCACTCCATATTTAGTTTGACTAATTTCAAGTAGAGAAACTGCATTTAATAATTATTTGTCGTCTTATGAAGTGGTCAAAATACCTGAACATCATACTTAAATCACCGAGGTTCAGGTTAAAAAATTTGCCCAGCTTGGAGTGAGACAGGAAGACAAATATATAAACACAACAATTTTGAAATGTGTCCAGGTTGTCTTCCTTGTCTCTCAATTCCTGTTGGTGCTTTCTAGTGTCAACACGGTCTGTTATGAAATAATGCGATGATTTTGTTCCCATGCAAACGTACATTATAAGAAAATCGTGTAATAGCTAATGGGACTGGAATTGCATTATAGCCAGTACAGGTAAGAAAAAGTTGCATTGTACAAATGATGGTCTAGAACATAGAACATAGAACAATACAGCACAGAACAGGCCCTTCGGCCCACGATGTTGTGCCGAACTTCTAACCTAGATTAAGCACCCATCCATGTACCTATCCAAATGCCGCTTAATGGTCGCCAATGATTCTGACTCTACCACTCCCACGGGCAGCGCATTCCATGCCCCCACCACTCTCTGGGTAAAGAACCCACCCCTGACATCTCCCCTATACCTTCCACCCTTCACCTTAAATTTATGTCCCCTTGTAACACTCTGTTGTACCCGGGGAAAAAGTTTCTGACTGTCTACTCTATCTATTCCTCTGATCATCTTATAAACCTCTATCAAGTCACCCCTCATCCTTCGCCGTTCCAACGAGAAAAGGCCGAGAACTCTCAACCTGTCCTCGTACGACCTACTCTCCATTCCAGGCAACATCCTGGTAAATCTTCTCTGCACCCTCTCCAAAGCTTCCACATCTTTCCTAAAGTGAGGCGACCAGAACTGCACACAGTACTCCAACTGTGGCCTAACCAAAGTCCTGTACAGCTGCAACATCACTTCACGACTCTTGAATTCAATCCCTCTGCTAATGAACGATAATACTCCATAGGCCTTCTTACAAACTCTATCCACCTGAGTGGCAACCTTCAAAGATCTATGTACATAGACCCCAAGATCCCTCTATTCCTCCACCTGACTAAGAACCCTACCATTAACCCTGTATTCCGCATTCTTATTTGTTCTTCCAAAATGGACAACCTCACACTTGGCAGGGTTGAACTCCATCTGCGACTCCTCAGCCCAGCTCTGCATCATATCTAAGTCCCTCTGCAGCCAACAACAGCCCTCCTCACTGTCCACAACTCCACCTATCTTCGTATCATCTGCAAATTTACTGACCCACCCTTCGACTCCCTCATCTAAGTCATTAATAAAAATTACAAACAGCAGAGGACCCAGAACTGATCCCTGCGGAACTCCACTTGTAACTGGGCTCCAGGCTGAATATTTACAATCTACCACCACTCTCTGCCTTTGACCGGTTAGCCAGTTTTCTATCCAATTGGCCAAATTTCCCTCTATCCCATGCCTCTTGACTTTCCGCATAAGCCTACCATGGGGAACCTTATCAAATGCCTTACTAAAATCCATGTACACTACATCCACTGCTCTACCCTCATCCACATGCTTGGTCACCTCCTCGAAGAATTCAATAAGACTTGTAAGGCAAGACCTACCCTTCACAAATCCGTGCTGGCTGTCCCTAATCAAGCAGTGTCTTTCCAGATACTCGTAAATCCTATCCCTCAGTACTCTTTCCATTACTTTGCCTACCACAGAAGTAAGACTAACTGGCCTGTAATTCCCGGGGTTATCCCTATTCCCTTTTTTGAACAGGGGCACAACATTCGCTACTCTCCAGTCCCCTGGTACCACCCCCGTTGCCAGTGAAGACGAGAAGATCATTGCCAACGGTACTGCAATTTCCTCTCTTGCTTCCCACATAATCCTAGGATATATCCTCAATTCCTCAATCTCATTATAGCCAATTTGCATTGGATAAACATGTATTACAGCAGAACTGACTGTAGAGCCATCTCCCTCAGCCTCACCTGTACCCAGAAACTTATGCTAATAAGGTAATTATGTTAATGAGATGATTCATATGTTAATTATACCACTCCACCCTTAGCCACTGGAGTGGAGTTTCCAAACACCCCCCACTGCTCCCCCCCCCCCCCCAACCCAGCTTCATTTACTGAACCCCAGTTCAGTCAGACATCAGTGCGAGAAATTCATTTCCTGAACCCCAATTTATCCAGGGACTGCATCCTCAGGATTTCATTTAGTGATTGCTGGCTTATCCAAGCATTTTAGTCCTGTCTCCTTCCTCTTGATTTTTGGATCTTTCAGTAGACCAAGATCAAGCCTTGTGATGTTAATCCTTCCTATGACAGACATTAATTGGCCAGGAGAGTTAGTCATGGATCCAACTGATTGAGACATGACTGCGCCCAATGGCATTGCAGCCACTGAGCATCAAATCTGACTTCCTGGTCGGTACAGGCAGATAAATTTGATTGCAAACTTTAACTGTGTATCTCTCTTCCCATTGATCTTGTCAACCTGCTGAATTCTTGCAACACTTTCTGTTTTCTCCTCATTGCTTCCACATTATAGGGCTAGAGGTACTGAGTGGCAAAGTTGCCATGGTTACTGCTTCTACCCAAGGGACTGGTGTGTCATCGCTGAGCACTGAACGGAGCACAAATTATGATCAGCAGCCACAAGAAAGCCAATGTAGATAGGGCCCTGAAACAGCTGCAGGCTGTGGTGTTTATGTTTAGGGCATGGTCTGCCATTATAATAAGATGGAAGACTGCAAGGCAACAGTCAATGGGATGCTGAGATGCCAAAAACTGTTGACATCCTGGAGTTCAATGCTGCAGTCCACCCTGTTATGGGAGGGTTTTGGATTGCTCAGAGGAAGGCGGGACAAAATTTTCAAGATTAACTTGAAAGCAGCTTTCCTCCTGGCTCAGCAAGTTGTGCCTTCTGTGGTGCAATGAAGCAGTGGCTCCTTTGTCTTGGTGAGCTCCCATATTGGCCATTCTGTACCATCAGCCCTACAGTGTTAGTAAGATGGCTCTAATGGGCCTAACCAACATACAGGCCAATAAACTGGCCTCTTCCAACATGAGTGTCAACTGTCTGGTTCAAGGTGGCATTAGGACCCAGTTCAGCTCTATTTTTTTGTCAGACAAGACTATTTGCAAGCAATTTGAGGTACCATACTCCAAATTGGTGAGTCAGAGGATGCAGCATACATCACTGGAGGTCAGAGCTTTCCACTGCTGACTTTGAGGTGATTGTAGGCTATGGGAATGCTTTCCTCAACTTTCAATCCAGTTGCCTTCTAGGAATATTCATGTTTACCTCAGCTTTTTAGACTTCTATTTGCCTTCTTACTGACTGACATAAATGCATTCTTTGTACTCTTACACATCTACCACTCTTTCACCCTCCACTATTTCCCAACCCTATAAGTCTCAGAGATTATGCATTCCTTTTGCTCTGAGCACTTGCATTTCCTTCACCTCCTCCATTGCTGGCTGTGTCTATAACGATCTAATATATATCTGGATGAATCACAGCTTGATATGGCAACTGCTCTGCCCAGGACTCTAAGAAACAATAGAGTTTCGAACACAGTGCAGTCCATCAGACAAGCCAATCTTCCATCTACTGACTCCATCTATACTTCTTGCTACCTCGGGAAGGCAGCCAACATAATCAAAGACTCCTCCCACCTTGGTTATGGTCTCTTCCAACTTCCTCATTCAGGCCGAAGATACAAAAGCTTAAATACATGTACCAACAGACTCAAGAACAGCTTCTTCCTCACTGTGTTTAGACTTATGAATGGACCTCTTGGATTTTAAATTTAATGTAGATGTTTGCATTGATTCGTCCCTCCCTCTATTACCCATGTTTAAAAAAAAGAGGATCCCCCGTGAACTAAAATCAAAACAAGGGCAAAGACTGCCTCGTCCTATCATCTGGAAAAAGGAGTGAGAAAAGTGGTGTAACCTGGTTTTTAGAAACTTCTAGTGGGTAAATAAAACCCCTGACACACTTTTTAAAAAAAATCAACAAGTAACAATTTAGGTATCGAACTGTAACAGTGAACAAACTGACTATTAACTATTCCCGAATAAAGCAAGATTCTAATGGTATGCTGTTCCAATAACTACATTCATGTCCAAAAAAGTCGAATTTAGTCTCTCAAAATTACAGCCATGTTACATCATTCAGAATGTTCTGCACCTCCTCTACCATTTTGTCTGTCAGGAGTGTCTTCGCCATTGGTTTCTTCTGTCAGTAACGTCTTTGCCATTGGTACTGTTATTGCTTAGACGGTGATTTCTCGAAGACGTCGATGATTGAGAGCCAGTGATTCTCTCTCAAAAGCTGAGGGCTGTTTGCTCTAGCAGATGGCAGTTAGCTCTGGGCTCTTTGTCCAACTGCCCCTTTCTTTTATACCCATGATGACATATCAATATTTCTTACAATAGGATTGGCCCAATGTTGTCAAACATGTTAGATTTAAATTTATTAGGTTTTTGGTATCTAAGTGCCTGGTTCAAACTGATTGACCAAATTCAAAGACCTGTTGCCTTAATAAGAACTGCTCCACGGCCTGCTAACTGTATAGCCTTTCGATATAAATGTTTCAGTTTGGGTGCTCTCTGTGCACCTGCATCCCCCAAACTACTGCTCACAGACACCTCGAAGCACTGACAAAGCATCATATTTTAAAGGGACCACACTGCTTTCCCCCCTAGCATTTTTTAAACTTTTTTTTTGCAATTTTACAAACATGAAGTTCTAACTTCCTGCCTCCCAATCCACAACCACTCTACCCAACTTTGTTTCTCCCTTATGCACTTTGTATGGTATGGTCTGCCTGTACTGCAAGTCAAAACTTTTCACTACACATGGATACATGTGACAATAATAAACCAAATCAAATACCAGCAATTCCCTCCCAAAAATGTTTATCTTTTGTTCCTTCATTAAGATGCTCATTAACATTTACTTCTGTGAACAAATTCTCCTGATATCAATTCGCAGGGTTCATTAATCCTGTCTGATATTTTCTCCTGTGAAATGTTGCCAGAGATTTTACACAGCAAAAGATGACATAAACATGTTCTGATGGGATTCTATTTTTACAATAGCATAGTTAGTATGTAATTGTTCTGAAAAAGCGAGACAAATTGATTGAAAACTTGAAACAATCTCTTGGGAGTATTCTGAAGTAAAGGGAATTTTGGAAGATCATAAGTGCATGCGTCCTTTTTGATTCTCAGGATGCAGATCATCAGATCCTGAGCAACTGTCAGCTCTAACATAAACATCAAACATATTCAGCTGAAGGTTTTCCATGACCTTATATTAAAATCTTGTTTCCACGCGGCAGAGATTGAAGAAGGTATTGTTGGAGGAATCTTGACTAATAAAGCATTTAAAATGCATTGTTGTATAAAATTCATTAGCTACAAAAGTTTACTGTAGAACCTCGATTATCCAAATACCAATTATCCGAAAATCAGATTATCTGAAGGAGATCTTGAGGTCCCGATAGAAACATTACATCAAAGATGTGTTTCCAACAGTGATTGTCTCTTTAGTTTACAATGATTAAACAGGCACCATCTCCAAATGACTGACCTCGCCCTCTCTCTCTCCCCACACTTTCTCTAGAGTTCTACACAGGGGTGTATACTCCAACCACCTCCCCCCCCCCCACCATCCCAGGAATAATCTCTCCAACACTGTCCTGTGCAGGGCAAAGGTGGAACCTGTCAAAAAACTGCAGTAAAAAGTTGTGAGAGTGTGTGCTATTTGGAGACTTACCCCACAAAGGCAGCTGCAGCAGCAGCAGTCTTGTTGGTGTACAGTCCGGAAGCCCTGGAAAGGCGGAGGGGGTAGACAGGGAGGTGGGGTGGCAAGGGCTGTTTCGGGGGCGCTATTGGACCAGGTTGGGGGGGGGTCGGGTTAGATGGGTTTAGGCGCGGTGTTTGACCGGGTTTGGGGAGGGGTCAGGTTTGGACCGGATTGGGAGTGTTGAGTGGGAGCAGGTTTGGACCAGTTTGAAGGCGGGGAGGTGGGTTTGGGCCTGGTTGGGGTGGGGGTTGGACCTGGTTGGGGTCACGGTTGGACCGGATTGGGGGCAGGGGGTGAGGTTGGACTGGTTGGGAGCGGGAGGCGGATTTGGGGTGTGGTTGGACTAGGTTGGGGGTGAGGGTGAACCTGGTTGGGGTGGGAGGTGGGGTTGGTCGTGGCTGGGGATGGGGCTCTGGGGGCGGGCAGGGGGTGTTGGGGGCGGGGTCTCACAAGCTTTGTGCTGGGGGTGCAGAGCAGTGTTGGGCCAGGTTATGGGGGCAGTGCTGGACTGGGGGGAAAGGGGAGGGGAGGCGGTGCCTCGCGCAATGTGTGCTGCCTCATCTCAAGATCGGGAAGCAGACTTTAAAACTCCGAGCCCCATAAAAAAAAGCATTTAATCAATTTTCCAAATAGTCGATTATCCAAACGAAATAGTGCCCGCCCACCTCGTTCAGATAATTGAGGTTCCACTGTCTTGTCAAAACACGTGGCACTGGAAAAGCATAGCTGAACAGACAGCATCCACAGAGTCATAGAGATGTACAGCATGAAAACAGACCCTTCGGTCCAATCTGTCCATGCTGACCAGATATCCCAACCCAATCTAGTCCCACCTGCCAGCACCCGGCCCATATCCCTCCAAACCCTTCCTATTCATACACCCATCCAGATGCTTCTTAAATGTTGCAATTGTACCAGCCTCCACCACTTCCACTGGCAGCTCATTCAATACACGTACTACCCTCTGCGTGAAAAAGTTGCCCCTTAGGTCTCTTTTATATCTTACCCTTCTCACCCTAAACCTATGCCCTCTAGTTCTGGACTCCCCAATCCCAGGGAAAAGACTTTACCTATTTACATTATCCATGCCCCTCATAATTTTGTAAACCTCTATAAGGTCACCCCTCTGCCTCTGATGCTCCAGGGAAAACAGCCCAGCCTGTTCAGCCTCTCTCTATAGCTCAAATCATCCAACCCTGGCAATATCCTTGTAAACCTTTTCTGAACCCTTTCAAGTTTCACAACATCTTTCCGATAGGAAGGAGACCAGAATTGCATGCAATCTTTCAACAATGGCCTATCCAATGTCCTGTACAGCCGCAACATTACCTCCCAACCCTTGCATTCAATACTCTGACCAATAAAGGAAAGCATACCAAATGCCTTCTTCACTATCCTATCTACCTGTGACTCCACTTTCAAGGAGCTATGAATCTGCACTCCAAGGTCTCTTTGTTCAGCAACACTCCCTAGGACCTGCTAAGATTTGCATTCCGAAAATGCAGCACCTTGCATTTATCTGAATTAAACTCTATCTGCCACATCTCAGCCCATTGGCCTATCTGGTCAAGATCCTGTCGTAATCTGAGGTAACCCTCTTCGCTCTCCATTACACCTCCAATTTTGGTGTCATCTACAAACTTATTAACTATACCTCTTATGCTCGCATTCAAATCATTTATGTAAATGACAAAAAGTAATGGAGCCAACACCGATCCTTGTGGCACTTCACTGGTCACAGGCCTCCAGTCTGAAAAACAACCCTCCACCACCACCCATTGTCTTCTACCTTTGAGTCAGTTCTGCATCCAAATGGCTAGTTCTCCCTGTATTCCGTGAGAGTTGATGTCTCAGGCATAAGCCCTTCATCAGATCATTCCCATTGCCACACGTTTTGATTCTGATCTCCAGCATCTGCAGCCCTCAATTTCTCCTACAAAAATTTAATGTTTACACCCATTGTGAATGAATACTCTATAATATGAAGAAACCTTTTTTTAATGTGAAAACAACTAATTTAGTCTAAGTTTAACTATACACAACTCACATCAGTGTTTTTCAGTACTGAAGCCTGATCACTCTCCCTCCAAGTCTCTGATACATCGGTTCTTTTGCATCATTCGTATAAGAGGTGTTGTCCACACAATCCTAAATATTAAACCTCTCAAACTCTCCTGCGACAGAATGTAATTTCAACTGAGGCAAGACCATTCCTAATTACTGCACTGATTTCAACCTGCATTAATAGAGCTATACACCTCTTTTGACTTTCTTCCTATCTTTCTGATTTGTCAAAAAACCTTGAATGTTTCGTTCAAAATCTTTACATCAGAGGAGGATGTCAGTCAGGTCACTGCATCTGGACCAGACTTCTGGATGATCAGTTTGCCTATTGACGTAACCCTATGCATTCTTCTTTATCAGATGATAATCTAATTTTCTCTTGAACACCTTTATTAATTCTGCTTCCACCATATTCTCAGGCAAGGCATTTCAGATCTTAATCACTCAATGTGTGAAAAAATTTCTATCAAATCTCCAATGCTTCTTTTGTCAATTCTTTTAAAGCTGTGCATTTTTCAACTCTTCCAGTTATGGGAGCAGATTTTCTTTTCTGACTGTGTTTAGACTGCTCATAATTTTGAATATCTAGATCAAGGTGTGGACAAAGGAGCCCTACCAAAATGGAAAACAATGGGTATCAGGGGGCAAACTCTCCGGTGGCTAGGGTCATATCTGACACATATGCAGATGGTTGTGTTTGTTGGAGGTCAGTCAGCTCAGCTCCAGGATATTTCTATACGAGTACCTCAGGGTAGTGTCCCAGGCCCAATCATCATCAGCTGCTTCAAAGAACATCCTTTTCTCATGATGTGCAAGACCATCAGCTGCTTCATTATAGGGTCAGAGGTGGAAATGGACTACCCAATATACCATACCTCAGGCCATCCTCGCCTGCAATATATGAGTTAGGCATTTGCCAAATCATATGAGTACCTGCTGTGTACGTGGTGGATAGTGTTCCCACATTTGATGGTAGCATCCATGCTGATGATCTGAAATGTCTTGCAGAGGTTGCCATGACAGGGTTGTGTGGTGTTGTTTTCGATGTTGTTCTAAAGGCTAGGTAGTTTGCTGTGAATAATGGTCTGTTTAAGATTTGAGTGCGAGATGTGGGGGTATAAGGATGATCCTGGCGAGATGTTCATCATCATCAATGATATGTTGAAGGCTGTGAAGAACGTGGCCTGGTTTGTCCACTCTAGGGAAGTGGTGGAGGATGAACTTTATCAGTTGTACCCTGCGTCCATCTTCTGAGGAGTCGTCACAGTTTTTCACTGTGGCATGTCGGAACTGGCGATCGGAGTTGAACATCGTCCTTATGGGGGCATCTTTCTGCATCTTTAGGTGTCTGTCGCATTCTGCTTCACCTGAGCAGATCCTGTGTACGCACAGGGCTTGTTTTCAGGGAATGGCTTCTTTAACATGTTTAGGGTGGAAACCAGAGACGTGTAGCATCATGATGTTAACGTCGGACTTGCAGTTGAGTGAGGCATTGAGGTGTCCATCTGTAATGGAGACATGTGTCGAAAGATGAGACTGATTCTGAAAAGTAATCCATTGTAAATCTGATGTGGCATGAAACCAGTTGAGATCATTGTGCAGTCACTTCAGTTATTCCTTGCTGTGAGTCCAGAGGAACAAAATGTATCTAGTGTATAGCACTGGTTGGAGGTCCTGCACAGCAAAGGAGTCTTGCTTGAACTTGTGCATGAAAATGTTGGGATATTAGGGTGCAAACTTTGTCCCCATGGAGATTCCATGTGTCTGGATAAAGAGCTGGTTGTTGAAGGTGAAGGCATTATGGTCGAAGATGAAGCAAATGAGTTGTTGGATGGTGTCTGGAAATTGACAGTTGTTATTGAATATTAAGACTGCAGCATCAATGTTGGGGGGTGCTGGTGTAATGTGCTGAAATGTCCACTGTGATGAGGAATGTTCCTGGTTCGACTAGTGAGCGGGTGCTGAGTTTCTGATAGAAGTCAATAGTGACAGAAGCTGGGGGTTCCTGATACAATGGGTTTCAAGATGCCCTTGACATAGCCAGACAAGTTCTCATCCAGGTCCCATTACCTGATATAATGGGATGTCCAGATATATTGATATTATGTGTCTTCAGAAGGCAGTAGAAGTTTCCTACACAAGTACGTGGGATGAGAGTGCTTAGAATACTCTGAAGGTCTGGATCAAAGGTCTTGATCAGTCTGTTGAGTTGACAGGTAGGTTCTTTGGCCAGATCAGCAAGTAGTTTTAATAGAGTCATAGAATCCCTGAAGTGTGAAAACAGGCTCTGCTGCCCAACAAGTCCACAATGACCCTCCAAAGAGTAACCCACCTAGACCCACTCCCCTACATTTACCCCTGACTAATGCACTCAACCAACAGATCCCTGAATACTATGCACAATTTAGCACGGCCAATTTATCTAATCCGCACATCTTTGGATTTGTGGAGGAAACCCACACAGACATGGGGAAAATGTGCAAACTCCATTTAGACAGTTGCCTGAGGTGGGAATCAAACTTGATTGTTCAGTTGTTGGTATGCTTCTTTCCGTTCTACTCCATTAGACAATGGCTCCTCTTTTATCTGTTGGTTTGATGACAATGTTGCGGTGGGTCTTGAGAGCATGATGGCATTGCATTGTTTTTGGGTAATGTTCTGCATTCTTTTGTGAGCATGGCTGATGAATCTGGTGTTATTGCATCTCCCGACGGGTTCAGCATACATGCTGAGCCTGGGACTGCAGCCTTCTGGAGGTGTCCAATTCGACTCATGTCTCACTGGGTTCACTGCTGACATTTTGGGGTTTGTGGAACAACTCCTCGAACCTCATTCTTCTGATAAGTTCCTCTGTGTCTGCTGTAAGATCAATGGGGTCCATTTTGGTGCTGGGACAGAAATTGAGCTCTCGGCTGAGAACTTTGATTTTGTCCAGTTGAAGGGTGTGGGCAGACAAACTGTTGACTGATTTCTTTGTGGTAGTACTGGTTTCAACTATGGTATGGGGGAGGCTTGGTTACTGCTGGTGGTGATACAAAGTTTCTCCAGTATCTTGTTCTTGGTGTGCACGTAGGTGGTGTAGTTCTGTTGCCTTGTCTGCTCGGAAGTGACTCATAGCTTGTTGGCGGTTTCCTGAGTGCAAGCTGCGAATATGGACTCTTATCGTGGAAATTAAACCGACTCGACTCAAATACTACCAAGAGCAAAGAAACAGTTTACTTTTAACCTCTGCTGGGAACCCGATACATTGGCAAGATGCCTCATGTAAGGGGCGTCTGATAGCTTTCACTTATTCACTTTATACTATAACTTGCTTCTCCTTATCAACACCTCAAGGCCAGGAGCCTGGAACATTCGAGTTCCTTTCCATATATGGAGTTGTTTTTCTCATTCCTTGAATGTTGATATTGTAGTTTACTGGCCTTGTAATTCTGCAGTTAGGCCGGTTTAACTTTACATTTTTTCTGTCTGTCTGCAATACTTTGCAAGGCCCTTACTTCTTTGTTTCCCTATGCTTTTATAGATTTCACAATAAATGTTAATTTTCCATTACATTTCCCCTCTTTTTGTCATTTTATGACAATAATGACATAAAAAAATATACAGAGCCAGATAGTTATACATCAAACTGCTTAGGGAGCACCAGGCCTTTCCTCAGACACTAACTACCTGTAACACAGCTTTCTGGTGGTGTCGTCACTTGCTCTGGTGTGCCCTGTCCATAGCCTATTTTCACACATCACACACTTCAAAATTATGGTATGGTGGGATCCATGCAATCAGAGTTTCCTGCTGTGGGGCCTCTGATTGTTTTACCATATGGTATCCCACTGTACTCATAAGCTAATGCCGTAGGCAGGTACACAAGCAGGTCCTATACAAAGCACTATGATTATTACCAGTTCTACAACTAGTAGAACGTGTAGGATCCAATAACCCCATCCTCCCCAAAGGAAGGTAAGCCATTGAAACCAGGAGTCATCTGCTGGGGGAGACGGTCTTATTGCCACCTTCATATAACTTATTACAGTAGTGATATTCTGGGACATATCAGGAATATGAAAACAGCATGAGGTACCTAACATTTTGCAAATGCCCCCTCTCTTGGCCGTCATATGTCTAGTACTAATCGATTTTGTATCACTGCTTCCCTTACCGCCATCAACTCAGTATTAATGAGTGTTAGATCTTCCTCTGTCTCATTTCCGAACAGTAATACACTATATGCAAGGCCATTAATCTTGTTTATTGCCACCGTTGTCCCTGTTCCCAAGAGAACAGACCACCCAATGTTCACTCCTGGTGTGGTCCAGAGGCCTGCGAGTGTGTACCCATTCCAATGCCGTGGGATGTCCCTTCGAGTTCACCCGTTACTGGCCTTTGGAATGAACACTGTCATGCCAGTGGACAGTACCATGGGGTAGCAGCACCCCTTCCATCCCAGGGGAGTACCCTTTCTCTCCACAGGCCCTTTTATACCTGCCATCATGGTCTGATTATTGATAAATGAACAAGTAATGTTGATGATTGTAACATTTGCATAGGTTGCTGAGCAAGAGTCATTGTTCAAGTACAGCGTCGTAGTTCTCTTGGAGATGCCTAAATGGAATCTCCCCTGATATGGAAGGCTGTGGTCAGCAGCATGTCCACTATATGGAAGGCTGTGGTCAGCAGTGTGACAGCATTTGGATTGCAGTTAGCCTTGAGTTCTGGTGGTGGCGTGAGATTTGCTCTAATTGCTCCCACTATCAAAGTCAGGGTAGTCGCTGCCCGCAGAAGCAGGCAGCTAGCATTTCTTGCCAGGCTCTCTGTAATTGGTTCGGCAGTCCACCATAGGGTTGTGTGCAAACATATCCAACAAGGACAGCCAACCTCTAATTTCTGATGTTGTATTAGGGCCAAAGCACATGCTCTTTTCCCTTCACATCTAGCAATGGCCCTTCGCACCTCCCAACCTACTGGCGTCGCATTTACGCCATTTATCTCATGAAGGGCCAATTCCACTACCGAGTTACACTCGCACCTGAGCCCCGGCCAACTCCCTCCAGATTCTGGCATGACATAAATGCCCTCTGCTCTGCTTGGCAACTGTACTACTATAGTCACCTGTCTATAGATGTCGGCGAAGGGTCTATCTATTCCACACCACCAGGCTCCCTCATCACGCTTCTGAGTCTTGGTTATTATTACCCGTACCCTGGCACCTCCTTCCTTGATAATAGAATACCAACTTCCTGTGCCAGGTGTCCCTATAGCCGTAGTGGCTACTATTAAGTGCCAGTCACTGAGACCACAATGATTTCTGCATAAATATTTATTGTCCCATTTATAGTCGTCCTGGTTACTAAACGGTCATGGGTCACATGTAAAGGTCCCCTTAGCACTCTCGGTTAAGATTATCTTCTGCAGCTGTATCCCAGACGGCCCTGCCCTTATGATGAGTCTTGCCAGGGCATTAACTGATAGTGTGAGCTGGGACAGCCCCACATTTATATGAGGTATGTAGCAACATTACAATCCCTACGTATATAAGTCCAATCTGGTTATCGGAGTTTCACTACTTGCACTTTTTAGTTCCAGAGCCGTCTGATGTCTCCTCAGGTCCAGCTACCCGTTTGCAATGGCTGGTGTGTATCCATGTGGCTCTTTCACGATCTTAACATCTGTCTGTGTTGTAAGGAGCACTTGAAATGGCCCCAGCCACCTCTTCGTCTTCCAGCTTTTCCTCCTGAAGTCTTTCACCACTATCCAGTTTCCAGGTTCTAGATCATGCAGCTTCCCTTTTGCCCTTCATGGTCCATGGCCGGTGGACCAACATCGAGTACCCTTCTGGTTCTACAACTTCAACCGATAGTGCTTGCAGAACTACCTGGTTGTGATCGTACATCAGTACTCTCACCATCCGACTCATCGTCTGTCGTGGAGTCATCACGGGCAGGCCCTGGATGCCTTTCCATCTTGCAGTGGACGTCCTTCTTTTGGGCTTCTTGCTTCTATGTTGCAGGTATGAAGTGCTACCAGTGATTCAGCAGACCCTAAGGCGGCAGCTACTGACTTGGGATCTTCACCACACAGATTCCATAGGGGGGCTGTTAGTCTTGGAGGGCAGCCATCAAGGTCAGGATCTGGAACAAACTTAAGATACTGTACAGCTTCATTAGGTTGGTTTCCACACACATCTGCATGTGCCCTAGTGTTTATACACATATTTGATCTATCTTTTACTTGAGATTTCCTTTCCGATATCAGCCTCAGTCTTCCACATGTTATAAGTACTCCAATTCACAGGTTCTACTTTTCCCTTCCGTCTCTCCTTCTCTCCTCCAACCGTTACCTCAGTATTTCCAACTGCCTTTTACACAAACTTCCTCCCTCTGGAAAACCATAATCCTTGATCCACAATTCTAACTGCTTTACATACTCTGGGCTGGAATTATTTAACATTTATTATATTGTTGGTTGACCATTCCAAGTCCTCTGTGGACCCGCTTTTTGTTTGCTCTTGCTGGAGCCCATTTTCAGTGTTATAGGAAAGGTGTTCAGCTCTCTCTCTCTCTTTCTCTCGCATGCGGTATCGTTATCTTATTTTTGCCAATATGACTTGCTTTTACCTCCAGAGATCCCCTCTCATTGGGCACGTCCACCTCACTGCCTTGGTTTTCGTAAACCAAGAAACCATATACCTGGAATGTCTTTGATGAGTCCAACTCAGCCAAATCTAAAACCACCCTTAAACTTGCTGTCTCTTAAATACTCTAGAGACGGCAATCCTTTCCTTTGAGTTTTACTTGACTACGGCGCGAGAGTTCACTGGACCCTCCTCCGATTTATTTATTCTCTTAGAACGAGTCTTTATGTAGGATTACTTAAGCCACGACTCTTACCCTGACCCTATTTGATTCGGACCCTGGTGCCGGGGTGATCCACAAATTCCCAGCCCTTTCGCGCAAAGCGGTCAATTTAGTGCTCAAGATGAAGTGAAAGTCCTTCAAGGCTCTGGCGCCTATGCCTCCTGGGAATCATCAGAATCTTACCCAGTCACGGGATCCTGGACGAGCCCCCAACTTTACTGTCATGAAAATTAAATTGACTCAACTCAAATGCTAGCAAGAGCAAAGAAAAAGTTCACTTATTCCCTTTATACTATAATTCGCTTCTCCTTGTCAACACCTCAAGGCCAGGAGCCTTTCCATATATGGAGTTGTTTTTCTCATTCCTTGACTGTTGTTATGATAATTTACTGGGCTTATATGTCTGCAGTTAGGCCGGTTTAACTTTACATTTTTTTCTGTCTGTAATACTTTGCAAAGTCAGGCCCTTACTTCTTTGTTTCCCTATGCTTTTATAGATTTCACAATAAATGTTAATTGTCCATTACACTATCTCAATTTCAAGGTTGTGGCGTCTGCTGTACAAAATAATTGAGGTGTGTGCAAGAGTGTGTGACTGCAGAATCTCTCAGTGTAGTATATGTTATAACTTGAATTGAGTGGGCTCCTCATCTGTAGTCATTTCCAGATTTTCTTTTCTTTCTTGCATCTGTGTCAGAAAATTGATGTCTGTGTCAATATGCTGATCTTCTTGGAGATCCTCTCCAATGTGAGCCAGCAGTTTGTGATGTCAATGGTAGCCAAGATGTGGCGGTATTGGTGTTGGACTGGGGTGGACAAGTTCAGAAGTCACACAACACTAGGTTATAGTCCAAAAAGTTTATTTGAAATCGCAAGCTTTCATCAGATGAAGTGAGAGAGAAACACTGAGAAAACACAATTTATGGGCAGAGACATCAAGGGCAAGCAAGATCAAAAGATCATACAAATGGTATGAGCAGATTACCAAATAATAAGTCTCTGAAGATGACCAAGAGTGTTAGACAGTGAGAGTAAAGTGTCAACAGCTGAATAACAAGTGAAGGGTTGACTTATAATCCAATTAAGTGAGGCAGAGAGATAATTTTGAAAAAAATTAAAAGTAAGGTGGCGCTGAAGATAAAGTAAATGACTGGAATAACATGGAACAAAAACAGAAGCTGCTGGAAAAGCCCAGCAGGTCCAGCAGCATCTGTGAAGAAAAAACAGAGGAATGGTCACTGAACCCAAAACATTTACTCTGAAATAGGAAGAGGAAAATATCACTGATAGGTATTGTCTATATGCCACTAAATAATAACATCATGTTGGGGTAAGTAATAAATAAAGAAATAACTGAAGTATGTCAAAATGGTATGGCAATTATCTTTTGGAGGGGGAGTGGGGGGGTGGGGGGCTGGGGTGATTGTTAATCTACATATGGATTAGTCAAACCAAGTCAGTCAAGGTAACCTTGAGGAGAAATTCATAACATGTAGTTGTGCCACCTTGCTAGAACAGTATGTAATGGAAACAACGAAGAAGCAAACTATCCTGGATCTGGTCCTGTATAATGAGAAAAGAATAATGAATGATCTCATAATTACGGATCCTCTTGGGAAGAGAGAGTACAATATGGTAGAATTTACAAAGCAGATGAGGAGGGAAAATCCAAAACTTCAATAAAGGAGACGACAATGAGGGGGAATTCCCTAAGGTAGACTGGGAGCAAAGATTATATGGTGGGAAAGTGGAGGATTTTCAAAGTGATGTTTTATAGTGCTCAGCACAAGTATATGCCAGTGAAAAGGAAGGACTGTAGGAAAAGGGATAATTGATCATGAATAACTAAGGGAATAAAGGAGGGTATCAAATTGAAAGCTAATGCATACAAAGTGGCAAAGGTTATTGGGAAACTAGAGAATTGGGAAATCTTTAAAACTCAATAGAAAGTCAAGAACAAAGCTATAAAGGTAAGATAGATTACAAGAATAAACTAGCTCAGAAAATAAAAGCAGATAACAAATGTTTTTACAAATATTTAATGAAAAAAAAGTGGCTAAGGTAAACATTAGCCCTTTGCAAGATGAGACAGGTGAATTAATAATGGAAAATGAGGAGTTGAACAGGTATTTTATGTTAGATTTCACAGTGGAACTCACAAATAACATGTCAGTAATTAATGACAAGGACGCTGTGGCAGGTGAGGACCTAGAAATGATCAGTATCACTAAAAAGGTAGTGTTGTTCAAGCTAATGGAGTTAAAGGTAGACAAGTCTCCTGGCTATGATGGAATACATCCCAGCACACTAAAAGATGGCAGGGGAAAATAGCAAATGCACTTGTGGTAATTTAACAAATTTTGCTGGACTTTGGGGCAGTTCCAGCAGGTTGGAAAACTACAAATCTGACACCACTAATTAAAAAAGGAGACAAAATGTGGGTAACTACAAGTCCGTTAGTTTAATTTCTGTAGTGGGGAAAATGCTTCAATCGATAATCAAGGAATAAAAATAGCGTGACAATTGGATAAAAATTATCCCACAGGCCTTATTACTCTGAGGAAAAACAAAAACAAGTAAACAAAAATGATTCTCCCTTGCAGTGACCAGAGGGAGCCAAAATAAAAAGAAACTGAAGCAAAATCAAAGAAAACAAATAAACAACTGAATGAATAAATCCCTCTGCTCTGTACCCATTGAACACTGTTGGGTTGGGGACAACAATGGTTTAAAATCCAGGGGGAAGTTCCCCTGATTATTTCATCTAAAAATAAAATTCCCCTCACACCAATCCCCATCAAGTGCATCAGAGACAGGGACAGTACAGACCTAAAATAAAAGCCCATTTACCTCTTCCAAAGGGTCTAATATCAGAACAAAGGGAAAACAAAACAGCCCTCTTCCCAGGGCATCAAACCAAAAACAAATGCAAACTCAAACAGCAAAATGAAAACTTACACTGCAGAGACAAATGAACTAAATCAGAGTATCGGTATCCAGATTGATAATGCACTCCAGCCCCCATGGCTCCCAGCGGTCTTGAAAGGGCTCAACCATGCTGGTGAGCATCGTGTGCTACCTCTCCAGGGGCACCCGAATGTAGACATAATCATAAAGGAGGGGCAGTCAGTCAGGGACAACATGCGCCTCTTCAGCCTGCTACCTGGACCTGTTAATGGCCACACTGGCCAGGTCCAGATGCAGAGCAATGAGAAGGCTCATAGACTTGTCCATTCTTCCCCACACTGGATGTCCATAGATCAGGTGTGTGGTGTCGAAGTGCCATCAAACGGGAGCCCTACAATAAAAACTAAAAACGGGCTGCAGACAAATGAACTTGACTTAAATGTGAAATACTGTCTCGTCCATGGCACAGAACATCATGTGCCATTCCTGAAGAAGGGCTTATGCCCGAAACGTCAATTCTCCTGCTCCGCTTTTCCAGCAACACATTTTTCAGCACAGAACATTATGTGGTCTGGCACAAGGTAAACTTGCTCAGTCACCAGTTACTCAGGGCTGTCGAGTGCAGGACTCTCCACCCCAGAAATGAGGACCCCTTTGTAGAGCGTCCTCCACTGGGGATCTCCAGTGTCGTTATGCCAAGGTGTATCTGGGCGTGGGTTAAGGCATGGTAATGGATAGTGCAGCATCCATCCATACAAATAACACCTCTAACGTTTGAAAGAGCGCTGCGAGGATATCCCTGAGACAGCTCAGATTGTGGGGCAACATGTCACAGGGAAGACCCATGGCGCAGGGCTGACTTCGAGGTCTGGACAGACAGGGGTCAGTTTATCTGAAAACTCACCCAATGCCTGAGCCACATAGCCTTGACACCTTGTGTACACTATAAGTGCCTTGTCTGTCAGGCTCCGAACCAGACCTGGACCAATACCCTCAGTCAACTATGCAGGTGTTATCCAGCCCACTCCTCCGCCATCCACTGTTTCTCCAACCCTAGTCAGCCCTACATCCTGAGCTCTCTCCTCCCCCGGCCAATGCAAACCGTGCTTGAGGAGAAACCTGTTCCTGAGTTGTGGCTCCCTGATGAAAGCCTTCACACCTGTAGTGGGGAGATCTCCAGTGCAAACCGACTGTGTCCCAGATTGTGATCAGGTCCAGATAGAGACAGGCAATTCTTGGAAGAAGGCCCAAGGCTGGGACCAATCCATGAACAAGAACTGTGTGTTGTAACAGAGGCCATGTGCCTGACAGAAGAAATACGTCATCAGGGCACACTATCTTGGAGAAGTCTCAATGTAAAGGTATCGCTGCAGGGTCTGAAAGTGGAAAGTCACCACCTGGCAGCAGAAATATACCAGCGACTGACCACCCTTCTCAAGCGGGAAACTCAGAACCTGTGCTGTGACCCAGTGTTGCCTCTTGTCCCAGAAAAACTGAACGTGTTTTATTGGGTTGGTGGTGTCAAAGACGGGGTTGAACCAAAGGGACCAACTGGCACCATGATGGCCACCAACTGGTTTATGACCAGCACTCGTGCGCTGTTGGACAACACTCTGACCAGTTCCATCCAGTGTGCTTGGCGAGTGGTCACCTCATACTTATTCACCGGCCAGGATTCCTCAGCAGGGCAAAGATGTAGGTACAGGAGGTGAGTGATACTTCATGTGAAGCACCAGAACTTCTCTGGCAAGGGGTCCATCTTCCATGGACCAAGCAGAAGTCCCAAACACTTTCTCCAGTTCATCCTCCCAGAAGATTCCTCAGAGCAGGCCTCGTGGCACTCACACATCCTCCACAGTTTGCTAGATCCGTAAACATGAGAACAGCATCTGCGTATGCTGAAAGAACCACCTCCAGCCCAGGTCCACGTGGAGCCAAACCCGATAGCCACTTACACAAGCACAGAAATAGCTCTGCACAGACAGAATAAAGGTAGCTACTCAGGGGGCAGCCCTGACACACCTCTCTCCCAAAGCATTGGGGCTCTGTCACGAAGCACTCTGTGGTGGTGTGTAGAAGTTAGATCCGGGTGACAAAGTGCGTCCCGATCACATGCTCATAACCTACTCTGTCAAATGTTGTTTCCTGATCAAGGAAGTTAAAGGCATTTGACAGGCAAGCCCTCTGGGAATAATGTATCACTAATCTGGGTGGATCATGTGGTCCAGCAAGATGCAAAGGCGAGCAGAAAGTGCCTCAGCAAAGATTTTGACTTCCATGCAAAGGTGGGGGACTGGAGCTAACTCTTTCACAATTGGAGATCCTTCTTCTTAGACAACAGTTATGACTGCCCTGCATCAAGAAAGGGGCATCTCTCCCAGGACATGCCCCCAGGACTTGTGCATAGTCATCTCCCAGAAGGTCCAACAACATCCTGAAGAATTCCAAGGTCAGCCCGTCCAGCCCTAGAGATCTGCTCCTGGAAAGACAGTAGAGACATTAGTCAGCTCCTCCAAACTCAGAGTGGCGTCAAGTCTCATCAGGTTTGACCCTTGACAGGTCCTCCCACAGAGCTATGCAAGCTTCTTCGTTGAATGGATCTGAAGAAAAGAGCGGTACTGTAATCCTCATTTGGGCTCCAATGCCCTCCCATCTGAGATGAAGGGTCTATTGTTGGGTAGCAATACATGGAGCTGCTGGTGGACCGTGTGCCTTACTTTTGCAAGTAGAAGGGGGAGCCACAATCGTCATCCCAGAGGAACTGGACCTGCAATCTCACGTGCATGCCTTGGGACATAACAAGTTGCAGGTGTCAGAGTGCAGCCTTCTTCTCTTCGTACATCCTCCCTACATCCGGTCATCCGCGATATGAATCCAGATTAAGCACCTCCAGATTAAGCAACTCCTGGATTTCTGCCTCTTCATCCAACCTTATGCATATTCCTGAGAGAAGACATGGATGTGAGCCTTGCCTACAACCCTTCATAGCCTCAAGGAGGGGAAGTCTCCCTGCTTCCTTCCTAGCTGGCCCAGAACAGATGACATTAGTCCCAGAACCACTCATCCTCTAGCAGCAGGCTGTTAAAAGGTCAGTATGCAGATCTGAGCTGTGCACCAAACGGAAGGAGCTCCACCCAACCAGGTGATGGTCTGTGCAGGCACCTGATGCATGGATGCTGCCAGAACACAGAATGCATATGCCAGCAAAACATATTGGCAGTTGATCCTCGGCATTCCAATCCCAGGCCTCAGAAAGGTGAAGGCAATGGAATTAAGAAGGAGATCCTGCCAGATATCCACTAAGTCAATGGTCTTAACCAAGTCCCTCAACTTCTCCACTGATGCTGAGCTCTTCCGGGGTTCCGCCACAGTTCCACTTCTTGAGGGTGCAACTGACATCTCCACAGAGAAGGATGAGTTCATTCTAACCAATAGAGATAAGAAGGGTAGACACTTCCTCAAAGAAACACGTCTGCTCAGGTCCCATCCGAGGCACATATAAATTCATGAAGTCAAGCACCGTGTCTCCAAAACAAACTGCGAGTTAGATCTTAATGCTCTTTGACCATTAAAATCTCTGGCTATAAAATAGGTGTCAAGAAGATAGCTACCCTGCCCAAACTGGAAGCCAAGTGACTCATGAAAACCTTTCCCGCCACTCCAGGAGTCCCATAGCCTCAACTCCTGAAACAGTATGTGTTTCTTGCAGGAGGCTCACCATGTATTCCCATTCTCAGAGGAGTGAGAAGATAAGAAATTGTGCTGGGCCTTATTGCTACCATTGGCATTGAGCCTAGCTATAGATGTCATCATAGCTGTACTACATGCCACCATCACCAGTTAAAACAACTAAAAATAACTTACTGAGCAGCAGAAGGAATGCTTTCCCCCTCTACTTCCCGAGGATGCTGCAATGGAAACCTTGGCAACGCTGCCTCATGTTCTTGTCCATTCCAAGGGCCACCAATAGCAACCAGGCAGACATGATCAGAAGCGGTAGTGAATTCTACTGGAAACAGGACTCTGTCTCGGTGATTGAGCATCGCTCACTAGAAGTCCTGGAATTTCCTGACAGGATGAGTGGGACCTCATCCAACACAACATTGTCCACAACAGATGCCCTGTCCCTCTCCAAGTTGTTGCTGCTGACTCATGACTCCTCCTGCAGGTTTGACAGAAAGAGTATTCTTTGCAGAGACCTCCAAATCTTAAATTATACCAGACTCAAATAGAATGTTGACCAAATGTCAGGTCCCTTGGGTGACAGCAGTTTGGAACCTTGCCCCTCCTGCCATTGCTTGACTACCCTTTGCAACTGGCAGAAGATGCCCAGTAAGGGGTGAGGTGTCTGACATAAAGGCCTGGGAGGGAGTGCCAAGGCCTGATTCTTCATCGCTACCATCCAGGGTAACCTCAGGATAACAATTCCCACCGCATTCCCTAGCTAGCACCTTGAGTTCCAGTTCTTGTGAGTGGGCAAGACCTTAGCAATGATGCCCATCTCAGACTCTAAGGTGCCAAGCCCAGTCGCGGGGAACTGTGGTGGCAGGTTCGTGTCTCCCACCTCTATTGAGGAGGGATAAGGGGTTTCTATTGAACACTACTCTCTCATCCCTGAGAGAGGTGTTATCAGTACTGGATTCTCCTGGTCCTTCAGGTGCTGAGGAATGCAGCCTTTTCTGGGAGTGTGGGGGAGATAAAGTACACCTCCATCTGCCCATTGTCCTGCTGTCCCATTCCCCTTCAATCTTCCCCCTTCTTTCTTTTGTCTCAAAGGTCTTGGGACACGTGAGGGGCAGGGGAAATGGGAGCACTGCCTGTTCATTCATTTTGTTTATGTCTGACAGGCCCTGGGCCAGGTTCCAAATCCTGCACTTTCTCTAGTCCAGGCTTCTGGTTACTATCCTCTGGAAGGTACCCCATCCTGCTCTGGAGGGCACTCAAGGAATCCTCCTGAGAGGAGTTTAGTTTTAGGGGTATGCTCGTGAGCAGAAGGGCAACGATGCTAGCTGCGGCCAGGAGTTGCCCCATCTCCCCAAACCTGACACCACACACCACCTGCTAACCAGAATAACTGATACGCATCTCTAAGCTTGACAGTAAACATATTTTTGATGACCTCCTCCTGGGCCAGGAAGGAGTAGACATATCTCAGGCAGGCCTCCGTCAGACCAAGTAGCAGCAGCTAAACTTCAAGGAAGTTCATTTTGGAATGGAATTAAAGGAGCAAGTTTAAATGGTTGTTGGAGTATCCCCAATACTTTATGTTTGGCATATCTGGCAAAATCTCACAATTTTTAGAATAAGGTTTTTTAGCTTGTGTTTTCCTAATTCCCAAGTGATCTGCCATTGGAATTTCATGAGCTGCTCATTAGATTTTGTTACCAGACTCAGATGAAACATAGAAAGTAAGAGCAGGAGTAGGACATGGCCCCTTCAAGACATATGACTATACCAGAGTTGAAAAATGTGGTGCTGGAAAAACACAGCAGGCCAGGCAGCATCCGAGGAGCAGGAGAATTGACATTTCGGGCATAAGCCCTTCTTCTTATGCCCGAAATGCCAATTCTCCTGCTCCTCAGATGCTGCCTGGCCTGCTGTGTTTTTCCAGCACCACATTTTTCAACTCTGGTACTCCAGCATCTGCAGTCCTCACTTTCTCCTATATGACTATCCCAACTCAGTACCCTGTTCCCACTTCCTCTCTTTGATCCCTCTAGTAGAAGGGAATAAGTTGAAGTAAATCAAGCTCCTTCTTGAAAACTTTCAATGTGTTGGCTTCATCCATTTTCTGTGACAGATAATTTCACAGGCCCTCTACTCTGAGTGATGAAACTTCTCCTTAATTCAGCCTGAATCTGCATACCCTTTATCCTGAGACTGATTTCCTCCCCAAACCTCAAGGTACTGTTTAAAGGATCACAGCTGTTTTTTCTCCCTGTGTAGATGTTTGAGGTCATCTGCATTTTATTGAGTCTATTGTCTTTTAAATATCACTCAGATATTGGTTTTGACTCAATTTGAGTAGACATTCTGTCTGGTATAACTCTATTCAGGATTGTTCTTGCATTACAGCCTCATTCTGTTTACCTTCATCTTTTTTATTTATGTTTTTCAAGACAATAGATGGGATCATAAGAGTAATGGATGAAACTGAAGATGGATCAGTTCGAAATGTCAGTTGCTCATCTGTTGTTCACCAACATAACCCTAATACATAGCATCAGTGTGATCTCATCCAAAACTTTGCTGACCTTATTAGTTCCCATTCACCCATCACTCTTGCTGACCTAAACTGAATTTTAAAAGGTTTTGACAAACAGGGAATCAATCAATCAATCAATCTGATGGAGAATCTATTAGAAGGAATTCTGTGGGACAGAATTAATTTACACTTGGAGAAGCAAGGATTAATCAAGAACAGTCAGCATGGTATTTGTGTAGGGGTGGTCATGTCTGATCAACTTGACTGAATATTTTGAAGAAGTAATTAGGTGCATAGACAAGGGCAATGGTTTTGATATAGTCTGCTTGGACTTTGATAAAGGTCCTATGTGGGAGAATGATAGCAAACATAAGAGTCCATCAGGTCCAAGGAAACTTGGAAATTGGATCCAGAATTGGCTGAGGGGCAGAAAGTGGAGGGTGATGGTTGAGGATGTTGTTTTGTGACTGGAAGTCTGTGTCCAGTGGGATTCTGCAGCAATTAGTGCCTTAGACCATTACAACTTGTGATTTATATAAACTACTTAGACTTTAATAGGGGGGGGGGGGGGGGTAATACAAAAATTAGGGGAGTGGTAAATCATGAGAAGAATAGCCTCCAAATACAGGAGGACACAGATGGGCTGGTAAATGGAAAATGGAATTCAGTCCAGATAATTGTGAGGTGATGCACTTGTGTAGGACAAACAAGAGATTGGAGCAGTCTGGTCTTGATCAACCCCTTGGTTGGTCTATCCAATCCCTTGGCATCATGGTAGCCCACAAACCTACCAACACAGTGAAACTGGTACTGATGAACCTAAAGGACCCTGTACCAACAACCATCAAAATGTATGTCATGTAGAAAATACCCCCTGCAAGCACTGCAACAAACACTACAATGGACAGACAGGCAGAAAATTAGCCACCAAGATACATGAGCACCAACTAGCCACCAAAAGATATGACTAACTATCACTAGTATCCTTAACATGGACGAAGAAAGACACCAGTTTGACTGGGACAATACATTCATCCTAGGACAGGCTAAAGACACATGAATAGAAGGTGGGACAGAAGACCAGTGCTTCAACAGAGGCTCAGTGATGATGCTACCTAGCATGGTGACCTAACGGCCAAGAACAAATCTACCAAGTCAGCAAACAAACTTACAACTTGAATCTCAACAACTCTCCAGGGACCAAACAAGTGCACAAGAATTGGAAGTTAACTTTTGAATATGGTTAAGGTAGGGGTGAATATGTTCTAGTAAACAAGGAATTAGACATTCTTGAAATTAGTGATTTTTGAGATTTGTAGCACAGGTTGATTACGAGCATGTAAATTAGCCTGCTGAGCTGGAAGGTTTGTTTTCAGACATTTCATCACCATGACTAGGTAACATCATCAGTGAGAGTCTCTGGTGAAGCACTGGTGGTACATCCCACCTATTTATAGGTCTTGATTTCTTCAGGTGGGTGATGTCATTTCTGTTTTTTTTTACAAGGGAAGGTAGATGGGATCTAAGCTAATGTGTTTATTGATAGAGTTCTGGTTAGAACTCCATGCCTCTAAAAATTCTCGTACATTCTTTGTTTTGCCTGTCCTAGGATGTGTGTGTTGTCCCAGTCAAAGTGATGTCCTTCTTTGTCTGTATGTATGGAAATTAGTGAAAGCAGGTCCTGTCTTTAGGTGGCTAGTTGATGTTCATGTATCCTGGTGGCAAGTTTCCTGCTTGAATGTCCAATGTATGTTTTGCAGTTCTTGCATGATATATTTTAAATGATGTTTATTTTGCTGGCAGTATCCAACAGATCCTTTAGGTTCACTAGTTGCTGTTTGGTTTGATGGTAGGTTTGTGGGCTACCATGATGCCAAGAGGTCTGAATAGTCTGGAAATCATTTCTGATATGTTTTTGATGTAAGGTAATGTGGCTATAGTTTTTGTTGCACTGTGACTGCGTATTTGGGTTTGTTTCTGAGAAATCGGTGGATTGCGTTTATTGGGTACCCGTGTTTCTTGAAAACATTGTATAGATATTTTTGTAATAGTTGGGTGCTGCAGTGTGATGTAGCTGGTTGAAATAATGGCTTGATGCAAATTTTCCAGCTCAGCGAGCTAACTTACATACTTATCCTTGAAGGTAGGTGAGAATATGGATTTTAGATTTGATCAAATTAGATTCCCTACAGTGTGGAAACAGGCCCTTCAGCCCAACAAGTCCACACCGACCCTCCGAAGAGCAACCCATCCAACCCATTCCCCTACATTTACTCCTTACTAATGCACCTAACACTACGGGCAATTTAGCATGGCCAATTCACCTAACCTGCACATCTTTGAACTGTAGGAGGACACCGGAGCACCCAGAGGAAACTCACGCAGACACGGGGAGAATGTGCAAACTCCACGCAGACAGGTGCCAAGGTGGGAATTGAACCCCGGTCCCCAGCACTGATGGCAACGATGACTTTATTAAATGGATCAGGTTCGAGACACCAAAAGGTTTATTCTGGTCTTTGTTTGTATAAGGCTAAAAATCATATTGTCAGTTTATATGTTCCTCATAAGACAAAACTCCACAAAAAACAGCCCTGTGTTTTACAGGAAATCCAAAATGGAAGACTACATTTATAGAACATAGAACATACAACGTTACAGTGCAGTACAGGCCCTTCAGCCCACGATGTTGCACCGACCTGTGGAACCAATCTGAAGCCCATCTAATCGACACAATTCCATTTTCATCAATATGTTTACCCAATGACCATTGAAAAGCCCTTAAAAGTTAGTGAGCCTATAACTGTTGCAGGCAGACCATTCCACCTCCCTACTACTCTGAGTAAAGAAACTACCTCACATCTGTCCTATATCTATCACCCCTCAATTTAAAGCTATGTCCCCTCATGCTAGTCATCACCATCTGAGGAAAAAGGCTCTCACTGTCCACTCTATCTAACCCTCTGATTATCTTGTATGTCTCAATTTGTTATGACTCAGTGCAGTATCACCCTGGAAGTCATGCCCCATCATTCACAGAGACATCACAAAAGATAAAGATTTCTATAATAACTCAACATTCCTCAACTGTTAGACCAAGGATGAAAGAAAGTTGAACAAGAATGGTGACAAGTAATTTAGCTTCTACAGGTAAACAGTTATAAACTGTTGGCTTATAAGTGCCTTTTTTGTCATTCACTCATGGGATGTGGGCCTCACTGGCTGGGTCACAAAAGATTCCTTGTCTCCAACTCCCCCTGAGCAAATGATTTCTGGAACTGCCTTCAACAAATCACTAAATGCACTCATTGTGCACTTCCTTTAAAACTCCTGTGCAGAACATGGAGGGAAACCAAAGACTATGTTAGTTTAAAGGATGATATTGCCACTCAGTGGATAAATAATCAATAGCAGCAATGATATCAACATTTGTGTCACCCCCCCCCCATTCTATATATATATATAAATTAAACGTACATAGCCCTACATATAGAGAGGATATTTAATATTTTCCTATAGTAATGGCATGTTATTTCTCTTTCCAGAAAATCTATTTCAATGGATCTAAGCAACATACTTCAAGAAACAATACACATCTGTACACTAACAGACCTCTTCAATGTCAATTTAGACACAATGGTTACAGAAATGTTTGAAGACAAAACATGTGCCATTAATATTGGGAGCAAAACTGGCAAATGATAATGTCACTTACATTTTCAGATGAGGAAGTATTGTTCACAAACACAGAAGATTTCAAGAACTAACAGATAGACCAGTTAGAACAGGCATGAACTCTGAAATGAAAGAAAGCATTGGCAAGACTCAACTTAAGTGAATGTGGGGGGGGGGGGGGGGGGGGGAAACACATCTATTGTGTGTCATAATAGATGCAAGATTTGAAGGAAAAAAAGGAAAAGAATATCCATTATAAATAGTTGAAAACTAAAGGAAATTACTGGAAAATGAAAGGATTGCTATTGCATACATTGATAGTCTTTCCCCATTACGAGCCATGACTCTGCCTTTCGGCACAGCACCTATGATGGTTCATGCAACTACAGAATAATTACGCCATTCAGCCCATCATCCTGTACTGCTATGTTACCAACTATCAAACTTCTGTTGCTTTCAATATTCCTGCATTTGTCCTATGCTATCTTGAATGCCTTAATGAAATCTTCTTCCACATATCTAAGCAGTGTATCAGGACCCTAATTACTCAGGTTGTGAAAAAACCTTTTTTTTCACTTTATATTAATGTATGGGATAATGGCATCACTGGCTGGGCCACTACTAGCCTCTTGGAAAGGTAGGCTGCCTTCTTGAACCGCCACAATCCACATGCTGTGGGTTGATTCCATTAGGGAGGGAATTAGAACATAGAACATAGAAGAATACAGCGCAGTACAGGCCCTTCGGCCCTCGATGTTGCGCCGATCAAAGCCCACCTAACCTACACTAACCCACTATCCTCCATATACCTATCCAATGCCCGCTTAAATACCCATAAAGAGGGAGAGTCCACCACTGTTACTGGCAGGGCATTCCATGAACTTACGACTCGCTGAGTGAAGAACCTACCCCTAACATCAGTCCTATATCTACCCCCCCTTAATTTAAAGCTATGCCCCCTTGATTCCAGGATTTTGACACACACTGCTGCAACTGAATGTCCGTGCAGGAGGGAATAGATGTAATGGACTGCTTCGTCTTGGATTGTGTCATTTTAAATGTTGCTCGAGGTGGACCCATCCCATCAAGTTCAGGGCTTTCCATCATTCTCCTGATGTATGCCTTGTAGATGATGCAGTCTTTGGGAAGACAGGAGATGAGCTACTTGCCATAATTTTCACACCCTGCTATTGCAGCTGCTGTGTTTATGTGGTGAGTCGAAATCAGTTTCTGGACAATGGCAATCCCAAGGATATTGATAGCAGGCACAGTCAGTACCCTTACCAACTTTTATAGGTGCAGCAGAGAGCATTCTGTCTGGATGCATCACTACCTGGTATGGCAACTGTACCATTCAAGATCAGAGACAGTTGCAGAGAATGGTGAACTTGGCCCGGACAACCACAAAGGCCAATCTTCCATCCACAGAATCCATCTACCAGGCCCACTGTCAAGGAAAGGCTACCAGCATTCTCAAAGATCCATCCCACCCTGGTAATGTTTTTCTACAACCTCTATCACCAGGGAGAAGGTACAGAAGGCTGAACACACCCACCAGCAGGTTTCATAACAGTTTCTACCCTACTGTTGTTAGAATACTGAATGGACTCACAAACTCTTAACATTTGCCTGTACCTGTATTTTTGTTTTTGCCACTGTTACCTATTATTTAATTATCTATGATACTTAATTATGCGATCGGCCTATATTGCTTGCAAAGCAAAGTTTTCACTGTGCCTTGGTACACATGACAGTAAATTCAATTCAATTCAGTAATGGCAACAACATTGAATATCAAGGGTTGGTGTTCAGATTGTCTGATTGGAAATGGTCATTGTTTGGCATTTGTGTGGTATTAATGTTAGTTAATACTCATCAGCCCAAGCCTGGATATTGTCCAGGTCTTGTTTTATTAGAAAATTTACTGCTTGAATATCGGAGGAATTGTAAATGGTGCTGAACATTGTGAAATCATTCAGCGAGCATACCCTCTTCTTACCTTAGATCAGTTATAAAGCAGCCGGAAATTATTGGGCCCAGGATACTACCCTGAGAAACTCCTGCAGAAATATACTGGAGTTGAGATGACTGACCTCCAACAACCACAACCATCTTCTTATGCATCAGGCATGGCAGAGTTTTCTCCCAATACTGATCTTGTTTTGCTAAGGTATCCTGATGTCAAAAACTATCACTCTCACCTCATCTCTGGAATTCAACATTTTTGTCCATCTTGGAACCAAGGTTGTAATGAGATCAGGAGTCAATTGGCCCTGGTGAGCAGGTTATTGCTGAGCAAGTGCTACTTCATGACATTGATAAAGTCTTCCATCACTTTCAGTGTGGAAATAGTAAGAACTTAGCACACCGCTGCATGATGGGATTCTTGACCAAGGGAAAGGGCATCTTGGCTCTAAGGCTCGTAGTGTTAGTGGAAAAATACTGCTAGAGATAAATTCTGAGATTGTGTAATTAAAAAACTGACAAAATATAGGGAGTGTACCATAGGCTTACTAATGGGGGTGCTTCTTGAGCTCATAATTTATTTGTCCTTGAGCAACATCAAAGAACAAAGGGGATAGCTGCACTGTACTTATCTTTATCTTGAATTATTGTAGTTTGGAACATAAGCAAAAAGTTTTTTTATACCATTGCATTATTATAGGCTGACTGATCAGCTTGAGAGTGCTGTGAGACAGTGGTAACTGGAGCAACCTCTCTGAATTCACAAAAAATAAAGTTTCTTGAAACAAGACTCAGATGAAGTAATTTCCTTGACAATTAGGAATAGAATGATCAGATGGGAATTGCTGAGTCGGATTTGTCCTGCTTTGAGTACAGGATATACCCGAACACATTTCGACATCACCAAGTAGATGCCAACTAGGATTGCTTAGCTAAGGGAGCAGCACATTCTGCAGCAAAAGTCTTCAGTACTACTGTCAGAATATTGTCAGGCCTATAGTCTTTACCTGATCCAGTATCTCCAACTGTTTCTTGATATAGCATAGAGTAAACTGAATTGTTGAAGACAGGAATCTGGTACGCTGGGGACTACTAAAGGGGGCAGACATGGATCATCCACTTGGCACTTTTGGCTGAAGATTGCTGTGAATGCTACAGTCTTATCATTTGCACTGATTTTTAGCCTTTACATTCATTAAGGATGGGGATATTTGTGGAGCTTCCTCCTCTAGTGAGTTAATTCTCCACCACCTTTCACAAGTGAACGTGCCAGCACTACAGAGCTTAGATCTGACCCATTCATTGTGGAATCATTTATCTCTGTCCATGACTTGCTCCTGATGCTTTTGGGCAAGCAGGTTGTCCTGTTTGATGGCTTCACCAAGTTGACACCTCATCTTTAGGTATGACCGGTGCTGCTCCTGTCTTGCCCTCCTGCAGTCTTCATTGAAACAGGCTTCATGGTAATGCTTGAGCTTGGAGATATGCCAAGCCATGAGGTTACAAGTTACACTTGAGTTCAATTCTGCTCATACTGATCTACAGCGCCCTGGGTCTTTGGATGTCCAGTTGCTGCACCTGTTCGAATTCTGTCCCATTTTGCGCATTAATTGTGCTAAACAGCACAATGAAAGTTATTTTCACTGTGAAGGTGGGACTTTGGTCTCCACTGTGTGGAGGTCCCTTTTACAGATACGGTCATGGATAGATGCATCTACTGCTAGCAGATTGGTGAAGATGATAATGTCAATTGAGTTTATCCTTTTGTTGGTTCCCTCACAACCTACTACAGACCCAGTTTAACACTTCTGTCCTTTAGTAGATACTGAGCCACTCTTGGTGGTGGACATTGAAATCCCCCTCCTCCATAATACATTTTGCTCCCTTGCCATCCTCAATGCGTACTCTTAGTGTTGTTCAACATGGAGGAGTACTGATTTATCAGCCAAGGGATGATTCATAGTAACCAGCAGGAGGTTTCTTTGCCCAGAACTCATGAGACTTCATGGAATTCATCCAGTGTTGAAGACTCCTAACACAACGCCCTCCCAACACACCACTATGCTGCCACCTCTTCTGCCAGTAGGACGGACATTTTCAGGGATGGTGATGGTCATGTCTGGGACACTGTCTGTAATGTATCATTCCATGAGTATTACTGTACAAAAGCAGCCTGAATTGGTGGGGTCAAGCTCTCTCAGAACCAACATTTTCATTTTAACTTTTTAGTAGCTGTTGCCGGGGTCTTGAAGTTGGGTTTGTAAGTTGCAGTGCATCTCTCCCTAGTCTGAGTTTTCTCTTGATGTTGTTCCCCCTGGACTGAAGAAAAGCACACAAAACAATCTATTTTGCTGAATTTGCCTTTTCCAACAGTGTGTTCATGGGATGTTGCTGTATTGGAACAGTTGCTGTTTAGTAGTTAAATAATCTATTATTTTGTTAAGTTTTCCAACAGAATTATTAATACAAATTCATATTTCATTTGTCATATTTTGACAATTGTGTATGAATAAAGTGTGTTTTGTTTCAAGGCCAAATCAAATTGCATCTGGAATGTAATGCCAGGTCTAGGCTATCGTTTCAATCGTCTTTTGAGAAGGTTTCGTCTGCTTCATAAAAATGGTAACCAGCAGGAGGTTTTCTTGCCCACGAAACTTCATGGGGTCTGGAGTCAATGTTAAAACCTCCCAGGGCAGCTTGCTCCCAACTATATACCTCTGTGCTGCCATTTTTGGGACAGGATGGTGATGTCTGTGACATTGACTGTAATCTATCATTCCAAATATTGGAATATACACACAATTGCAGCTGAGGACCAACAAGCATCTTTCAGACAAAACTCAACAAATTCCTCCTTATTCTGATACAAATCATTTACACTTAGAGTCATAGAGATGTACAGCATTGAAACAGACCCTTCAGTCCAACCCGTCCATGCTGACCAGATATCCCAACCCAATCTAGTCCCACCTGCCAGCACCTGGACCATATCCCTCCAAACCCTTCCTATTCATATACCCATCCAAATGCCTCTTAAGTGTTGCAATTGTACCAGCCTCCACCACATCCTGTGGCAGCTCATTCCATACACAGACCAGCCTCTGAGTGAAAAAGTTGCCCCTCAGGTCCCTTTTATATCTTTCCCCTCTCACCCTAAACCTATGCCTCGAGTTCTGGACTCACCGACCCCAGGGAAAAGACTGTATTTATCCTATCCATGCCCCTCATAATTTTGTAAACCTCTATGAGTCACCCTTCAGCCTCCGATGCTCCAGGGAAAACAGCCCAGCCTGTTCAGCCTCTCCGTGTAGCTCGGATCCTCCAACCCTGCAACATCCTCGTACATCTTTTCTGAACCCTTTCAAGTTTCACAACATCTTTCCAATAGGAAGGAGAACAGAATTGCATGCAATATTCCAACAGTGGTCTAACCAATGTCCTGTACAGCCACAACGCGACCTCCCAACTCCCGTACTCAATACTCTGACCAATAAAGGAAAGCATACCAAACGCCTTCTTCACTATCCTATCTACCTGCGACTCCACTTTCAAGGAACAATGAACCTGCACTCCAAGGTCTCTTTGTTTAGCAACACTCCCGAGGATCTTACCAATCAGTGTATAAGTCCTGCTAAGATTTTCTTTCCCAAAATGCAACACTTTGCATTTATCTGAATTAAACTCCATCTGCCATTGGCCCATCTGGTCCAGATCCTGTTGTAATCTGAGGTAACCCTCTTCACTATCCACTACACCTCCAATTTTGGTGTCATCTGCAAACTTACTAACTGTACCTCTTATGCTCGCATCCAAATCATTTATGTAAAAGTAGAGGGCCCAGCACCGATCCTTGTGGCACTCCACTGATCACAAACCTTCAGTCTGAAAAACAACCCTCCACCATCACCCTCTGTCTTATACCTCTGAGCCAGTTCTGTATCCAAATGGAGAGTTCTCCCTGTATTCCACAAGATCTAACCTTGCTAATTAGTCTCCCATGGGGAACCTTGTCGAACACCTTACTGAAGTCCATATAGATCACAAGTACTGCTCTGCCCTCATCAATCTGCTTTGTTACTTCTTCAAAAAACTCAATCAAGTTTGTGAGACATGATTTCCACACACAAGACCATGTTGACTATCCCGAATCAGTCCTTGCCTTTCTAAATATATGTACATCCTGTCCCTTAGGATTCCTTCCAACAACTTGCCCACCACAGAGGTCAGGCTCACCGGTCTATAGTTCCCTGGCTTGACTTTACCACCCTTTTTAAACAGTGGCACCACGTTTGCCAACCTCCAATCTTCTGGTACCTCACCTGTGACTATCGATGATACAAATATCTCAGCAAGAGGCCCAGCAATCACTTCTCTAGCTTCCCACAGAGTACTCGGGTACACCTGATCAGGTCCTGGATATTTACCCACCTTTAACCATTTCAAGACACCCAGCACTTCCTCCTCTTTTGCAAGATGTCACTATCTATTTCCCTACAGTCTATATCTTCCATATCCTTTTTCACAGTAAATACTGATGCAAAATATTCATTTAATATTTCCCCAATCTTCTGTGGCTCCACACAAAGGCCGCCTTGCTGATCTTTGAGGAGTCCTATTCTCTCCCTAGTTACCCTTTTGTCCTTAACATATTTGTAAAAACCCTTTGGATTCTCCTTAATTCTATTTGCCAAAGCTATCTCATGTCCCCGTTTTGCCCTCCTGATTTCCCTCTTAAGTATACTCCTACTTTCTTTATATTCTAAGGATTCACCCGATCTATCCTGTCTATACCTGACATATGCTTCCTTCTTTTCCTTAACCAAATCCTCAATTTCTTTAGTCATCCAGCATTCCCTATACTTACCAGCCATCCCTTTCACCCTGACAGGAACATACTTCCTCTGGATTCTTGTTATCTCATTTATGAAGGCTTCCCATTTTCCAGCTGTCCCTTTACCTGCAAACATCTGCCTCCAATCAGCTTTCAAAATTTCTTGCCTAATACCGTCAAAATTGGCCTTTCTCCAATTTCGAACTTCAACTTTTAGATCCGGTTTATCCTTTTCCATCACTATTTTTCTGAATGCAAAAAATGTTACTGGATGAAGCTCCTCATTGAATGCATTTTCAGATCCTGAATGAACAGAAGACTTTACCATACTTGTTCGTGGAAAATTATTTCAGCAGTATACTGATGATGATTATGATAGAGCCAAGAGACTTTCAGATACACCTTATGGCACACATTTTTACTTGAAAAGAGACAGATGTAGACATAGCAAATCCACTGGTTGTTGTTTTTAAGAGTTTCCTGTAATGCAATGGAATTTTCAGGCTAGTTCAGAGGGCAATTAAGTGTCAGTGAAATGAAGTGATGAGATTTGAGTTCCATTTAAAACATGATGCAATTATGTCCAACAAAGCACAACTATCCAACAAAGGTTCACAGGATAGAAAAGCAGGCAGCATTTCACAATGAGATTCAGAAATAGATTTTAGGATTAGATGATGACAGATGTCAATGAAAAAACAGAGATGGTGGTTTTGGGAAGAGATCTGAAAAGCAAGGTGACTGAAAGCACAGCTGTCATTGCAAGAGCCAAGAATAAAGATCACAGAGGCAAGTGACAGAAACAGTGGGGAATGGGGGATTGGTGGATATGGAAGAGGTCAGGTCAGAAACAACATCTACATAACAGATGAGAACAGTTCAGCAAAGCATATCACAGACAGGAGGGGAAGCATGAGTAATCCTGGAGCATATCCCTAGACTGAATGTCAGCTTAAAGCCGACAAGGAAAATCTCCAGCCACAACGATCTTCTAGGGGGATGGAGGTTGTACTGTGTGAACAGAGGAAGGAAACAGCGTCAGTGTACTCCTCTGGCTCACCAGAGTCAATACTGAACTATCACTGTAATTATCTCCCTTTTTTCATGGACAAACGCAAGCCCAGCTTGTCCTTCCTTACCTTCTGTAAATCACCAGAAGTGACTGCTTTCACACCCGGGAAAACCCAACCTCTGAAAGAGCCATTATATCAAAAGGCACTCTCCCAACGTAAACCAGCCAACTGTAATATGGACTTTCATGGTGTCAGCAAACGGGTCTTGGAATCACTTGTGTTGGCGAGGTTTGACACCCTTTCCCTTCTCCGCCCTTAGAACCCCCTCAAAGTTCTCCGGACAGAGCAGCCTTCAACTGATGGAAATGGTCCCTGAACACATCGTCCCTCCTCGCCACACCGACCACCTCCTTCCTTCTGCCTGTCAGGTTCCCACCCTTTCACCCCACCACACTGTCAATTACCCGCAGGGACCCCTATCGGTTTGGGGGGAATGAAGGTCCACCCATAGCCCTCAGTCATCTCATCAGCACAGCAATCAACTCATTAGTATAACAGTCACATAATTAGCATAATGGTTAACTCGTCATCAAAACGGCCACTCAAACAGCCTAACGGTCACCTCATTACCATAATGGTCTGCTATTGGAATATACCAATAGACGTTCAGATAAAAACATTTGAAGTTTGGAGCGGACAGTACCCGGGATGTAAGAAACAATCCGCGGAGGGAGAAAAACAGATTTAACGCTTCATCAGAAAAAGAGTTTTCTCGTGTTGATTTGAGCGTCAGTGTGGCCACTCAGTGAAAAAGAGCAGTTGTGCTCATCGTGGACTGGGAGTAACCGCGTGATTACTTTAAAGGGACTACATCTTGTGGATTCATTTGAGACATTTCTAATGATAAATAGAAATACGGAAATAAGCAAACAGAACAGAACTTTTATCCCTGTCAGGACATTCTTGACAAAAAAGCTCTGATCATTCTCTTTAACCTTTGACACTATCTTTTTCAATGCTACGTGAAGATATTTATTTAGTTGACAAACTTCATTATATCTTGAATATTCCAAAACATCTGGACCTTGATCTGATTATATTCCTTATACATTTTGTATAGTTCTTGAATACTATATATCCTGTTAAAATGGACTAATTTTTTCACCATGTTGAAGCATCTACAGATACAGATTCCCCAGACAGTCTTGGGTAAAGGTCCTACACAATATTCCACTAGACGGTTCTTCAAGGGATAGAATTAAAGGAGCAGTTTTAAATTATCATCAGAGTAGCCCCACTACTTTACATGTTTCGCACACCTGGCAAAATCTCAAAATTTTTATCATTATGGTGTTTTAATTTGTTTATCTTATTTTTCCCTAATCCCCAAATGATCTGCCATTGGAATTTCAATGAGCTGTTCGATAAATTTTGCTTCCAGACTCTGATGAAACATAGAAAGTAAGAGCAGGAGTAGGACATGGCCCCTTCGAGCCATATGACCATGCCAACTCAATACCTTCTTCCCGCTTCCTTCCTTTGATCCCTCTAGCCCTATGAACTAAATCAAACTCCTTCTTGAAAACATTCAATGTGTTGGCCTCATCCATTTTCTGAACAGAGAATGTCATGAGCCCATCATTCTCTGGGTGATGAAATTTCTCCTTATTTCAGCTCGAAATGGTGTACCCTTTAGTATCGGAGGGCTGATCAGTAAGTTGTCACGATACAAAAATTAGTGAGGTGGTAAATAGTGAAGAGGATAACCTCAGATTACAGGAGGATACAGATGGGCTCCTTAGTGGAAAATGGAATTCAGTTGGATAATTGTGAGGTGATACACTTGGGCAGGACAAATAAGGCAAAGGAATGTGTGATAAACGGCAGGACCCTGGGGAACACCAAGAATCAGATGGATCTTGGCGTACATATTCATCAGTCTCTTAATGGAAGCTTAAACGGGAGGACAGTTTTATCTATTGGAGTGTTTTAGTCTGGTTTTTATTGATGGTTTTACCGTGACCTTATGGTTGGTTTTACCTTGGTTTTAACCTGTACTTTGCTTTTCTGACAGTTTTATTGTTTTATCCCGTTGTTAAAGCATTACTCTGATCAGGTCGGCTAATACAACCTAACAGAAAAGATACGAGACGGCTGGTGACCTTTCGGGTCAAATTAAATCCAATTTTGGTGGAGGCGATTATGGCTAACACTGAAAATTCTGGTTGGGTGGGAAACCGGGAGAATAACCACCCCACACAGTTGTTATTGGCGGCACCGTGCGCCAAGTGTACTAGTCAAAAATGGACTAGACAGTCTGTCTCAACTCAGACAAATGAGACCATAATTATTACTCCGGCTAGGCTGTCCTTGGGCAGGCACAAGGAAGCCGTTAAAAATGTCCAGAGTAATTCGGACAGAATTCGAATCGCAGGACTGATAGAGAAGGCCCCTCTACAGCCCAGTCTATTCAACAGCCGGACCAATTTTAATTCAAATTTTAAAGGGCCCACTGATTTTAGTTGTAATGGAGAATCGGAGCATAGTGAGGAGAGGAATGAAGGTACAGTTATTCACCCAGTAATTAGAGAGACTGAAAAACTAGAATTAATAATTAATTATCCGATTGACAATTTTACTTGTAACTATTGTAAAAATATTTATAATACGACCGGGTTATTTAGGAAACATTTAAAAGTGTGTATGGGGGATTAAATCGATTAGAGTGAAATGTAGTAAGTGTGGATGGGAAGGGAGCTACCAAGCGGTAGCCTGCCACTATTCTAAGTGTAGTATAACTAATAATAAGGATGTTAATGAAGAGGTAGAGAATGATAAATTAAATTGTTGTGAACTATGCCCATTAAAATTTAAGACGGTCAGGGGGTTGAGCCAGCATGAGAGGCATGCACATCCCAATTTGAGGAATGAAAAAAGGGAAAATAGAGACCAAGGAAAAGGTGGTAAATAGTGAGAAAAGTAAGAAAGGGGTATGGTCTGAGGAAGAAATTGCAAAATTACAATTATTAGATTTGGAATTAAGGGGATGTAAAAATATCAATAAGCTCATCATGGAAAAAATAGAAACTAAAACAGCGAAACAGATTTCAGATAAGAGAAGGCTATTGAATAAAAAGAATAGAAACCGCGATGAGGATATGGGCGTGGATCAGGAATTAATACTTAATAATACGAGTGTGAATGAGGAAATAGATAATGAGGAGGTAGAAGTGGAAAGGATATGTGACGAGGGAAGGCCTCTTGATAGTGATAATCAAGAGGGTAAGGGTAGGATAGATAATTTGGACCACAGTGATAAATCACTGGAGGATTTAATTAAAATAGTGGAAGATGAAATAGGTAGGAATAAAGGTAGTATTAAGGAATATGAAGAGATTATGGATAGAATAATGGTGAAAATAGGACAGGATAAAGAAGGTGTAACATCTAAGAAAAGGATCAAAGAAGTAGGAGTAAAATTAAAGGATAGTGGGCGAAGAAAGAGAGGAAAAGAGAATAATGCTAAAAGAAGGTTCAGTAGGAAAAAAGTAAGGTTTAAGGAAATGCAAGTCCTGTATAAAAAGAATAGGCAACTTTTGGCAAGAACCCTAATGGGGGCTCCATCTAAATGTAAATGTCCCCTTAGTAAAGAAGATTTAGAAGAATATTATGAAGTAAGACTTTCTAAGGTAAATGAGAAAAATAACTTAAGAGGATTTGCTAAATATGAAAAGAGAGGTGAGGAATCTGATGATGTTGTCCTGCTGGGTCCGGTGACGATAGATGACGTCAATCAGGCTATTAAGGCAATGGACGTCGATACCGCTGCCGGGCCAGACAGGATGACATTAAAAGAAATAATTAAGATCTTTAATAAAGATAACACACTGCTACCTAGGCTCTATACGATTTGGATTAAAACTGGTAAAATCCCAGATGAGATGAAATTGAGTAGGACCGTATTGATTCCCAAAGTAAATAATGAGGAGGAGTTAAAAGATATAAATAACTGGAGGCCAATAACAATTGGGCCAATTATGCTGAGGTTATTTACTAAAATAATGGCGGGTAGGGTAAACAAAGTTATAAATCTTAATAAAAAACAAAAGGGTTTTGTGACCGGTGTACAGGGATGCGAAGAAAATATTAAAATTTTAGAAAATATTTTCAAGGGATCTAAAAAGAAAAGGAAAGATTTAGCAGTGGTCTTTGTAGACCTCACCAAAGCATTCGATACGGTAGGTCATAAATTCATTTTAACAGCTCTTTGGAGACTCCAACTCCCGGTATTATTTCTTAAATTAATAGCAAATTTATATGAGAATAATTTTACACAGATCGAGGGTTTTAATTGTAGAACGGAAAGAATTAAAATTTTAAGAGGTGATTTTTAACTTTGTACACCCCAGTCTAACACCGGCATCTCCAAATCAACCATACAAGATTGCAAGAACCTTGAATCTTTTGGACAATTACACTGGGGTGAGGCACCTTCCACATCCACTACCCTCTTACTTGACTCACTTGCAGTTACACCAGCCTGTACCAGACCACTGACTAAATCAGAAGATTCTAGGCAAAGATGTTTGTCCAGAACAAACAGTCAAAGTACTTTCCCTTTTTCTACTGCAACTCACTGTCTATAGCTCAGCCTCCAGTTCATTAACTCTGAACCAAAATTCTTTGAGCTACAGACATTTGCTGCATGTGCAGACCTTGGATGTCACTGCCATCTGCCAGTGCCTACATACTGCAGCTTTAACATATCACCTATGCAACCACTAATTTTAAGTGATAATGAATTTTCTTTTACTTTTTGGTTTATAATAAATCATACTACTACTAATAAGCATTAGTACTCCACATAAACCTTGCTAGATCTAATAAAACATTTCCAAAACATTATTCAAGTTCCAGAAAAATACCCATCAATAAATTTGTTTTCCTAAAATAGTGCACATCGATCTTTTGTTTGGAACAAGCTCAGTCTATTCTGAAGCCAGACTGGCCACTGTTTTAATGCTGTGCCCCACCCCTCTCGTTTTACATTCTTTTTATGGCCTGTTCTGCTTTCTGACTCTTCACGTTCTGCCCTATTCTTTCTCTTGATGCTCTTATGTCTGTTCTGCTCTCTTCATTCTTTTCATCCTTATGTCCCCATTTTATAATTGTTTAAGAGTCTGGAAAGATATACTGAAGACTGCCTTCAAGCATACTGATGATCTCTTTTGAACTTTTTGGGACAACAGCTGAGGACTTTGATGGTGCCATTGAGGACATACTCAGTCTCTGTAAGCCAACACATCAGCGTAACTTGTATGTAGTTATAATGCAGTAAACATGTTTCAGACAAAAGGTTCTTCTTGTTCGAACACAAAGTAGATTTCCTCCACCGTGGTAGACCAAATATGCTCTCTCTCTTCATGTTCTCTTTACTCTTGGTGAATAGCCAATGAGCATTTTCCATAGCGGGGAAGTCTAAAGCTCAAGGGCATAGGCTTAAGATGAGAGGGAAAAGATATAAAAGGGTCCTATGGGGCAACTTTTTCTTGCAGAGGGTGGTGTGTGTTTGGAATGAGCTGCCATTGGAAGTGATGAAAGCTGGTACAGCTACAACATTTAAAAAGCATCTGGATAGGTATGTGAACAAGAAAGGTTTGGAGGAATTTGGACCAAATACTGGCAAATGGGACTAATAAATTTAAGATATCTAGTTGGCATGGATGAGTTGGACTGAAGGGTCTGTTTCCATGCTGTACAACCTTATGAGTCTCCCTGAAAGTTCTCTTTACACTCTCTCCCGACGCGTACTTTTTAATGCCTCACTCTCCACACACTCACTCAATTTTTCCACTCTGTCTTCACATTCACTTTGTGCTCTCTCTTTCTCTCTTCACATGCTCTTTCCACATATTCCTCCCTCTTTGTGCTTATTTATGTTCATTCCTACGGAATGTGTGCTCAGTCCAACTACTCAGGCTTATTTGCATAACGTTCACCTCATTGGTTCAATAGTAAAACATCTGATAAGACAATCTGTAATGAATGGGAAGATTGCACTGATTAACATTAGACAGCATCAATGGAAATTGACATAAAAACAGAGTAATGGTAAAATGTTATCAAATAAAACAGAATACATTGAAAGTGCTCAGCTGATCAACCAGATTTCATGGACAGAGAAACAGCATTAACATTGTCAGTCAATAAATCTTAAAAAAACTCTGAGTCTAGTAAAAATTTACAATACATTATCACTCTGCATATTATGTGGGAATTCTAATATCCCTGATCTCCTTGAAATCCAAACATTATTCCATGTGCAAGAAACCCAGTTCAGGAAGAACTAATATACAAAACAAATACTTGTTCACAAAAACATCAACTTTACAACTGGGAGAGACATGAATGAAACTGAGTGTTTGATCTTCTTACCACACATCCTGCTTTGATGAGATCTGGCAGACCTCAGTTTTGACGACTCAGCAATTCTGGCTGGGCATGGTGTCAAGTCAACACTGCACTTAAAACCACTAAACAAAGCACCACAGTGGAATGGTATCAATGAGGAAGAAGGGCTCATGCCCGAAACATCGATTCTCCTGCTCCTGGATGCTGCCTGACCTGCTGCGCTTTTCCAGCAACACATTTTCAGGAATGGTATCAATATCAATGTCTTCAAGACCCAAGTGGAAGAGATGATTCTACAATTTCTCAATAATTCTCCAGGCACCAAACAAGTGTACAAAAATTGGAAGTTGATTTTTGAATATGTTTAAGGCAAGGGTGAATACATTCTGATAAGCAAAGGGATTAAATATTCTTGGAGGTAGGTGAGAATATGGATTTGTGGTCCCAATAAGGTCAACGATGACCTTATTAAATGGAACAGGCTCGAGGCGCAAAATGGTTTACTCTGGTCTTTGTTTGTGTTAGGCTAAAAATCATCCCTTAAGTATAAATATTCCTCATAAGATAAAACTTCACAAGAAGCAGTTCTCTGCAGTTTACAGGAAATCCAATACGAAAGTGCATACCTCTCAAGAGGAAAGGCTGATTCCTAGTCCCCACCTCCCCTGAGCAACTGATTTCTGGCATTATCTTGAACAATTCATCAACTGCACTCATTGTGAATTTCCTGTTAAAACACCTGTGCAGAAGAACATGAAGGGAAACCAAAGACTAAGTTGGTTTTAAGGATGATATTGCTATTCAGTGGACAAATAATGAATAGCAGCAACAATATTAACATTTGTGTCACCACCACACTATGTATATAGCTCCATATATAGAGAAAATATTTAATATTTTCTATGATCATTTCCCTTGCTATTTGTCTTTCTAGAAAATCTATTTCAATGGATCTAATCAATATACTTCAAGAGACAATATACATCTGTATATCACTACTCCTCTTCAATGTCAATACCGACACAATGCTTACAGAAGTGTTTGAAGACAAAAAATATCACACAGATTTTCATATGAGAAAGTATTGTTTGCAAATGCAGAGGGAGGATTACAAGAACTGACAGACAAACCAGTTGTAGCAGGCATGAACCCTGAAATGAAAGTAAACACTGGCAAAACTCATCTTAAGTGGAAGTAGGTGTGTGACATAATAGATGCATGATTTGAAGGAAATAAAATAGGAAGAGAATATCAATGATGAAAGTGAAAATCTAAATGAAATTCCTGGAAAATGAAACAATTAGTTGCATATATTGATAGTCTTTCTCCAACGCGAGGCAAGACTCTGCCTTTGCAGAGCACGTGATGGTTCACAGAATTACAGAATGATTACAGTGGAGGCAATCCAATCTATCATGCCTGTACTGCTATGTTACCTGGTACCAAAATCCTGTTCTTTCCCATATTTCTGCACATCACATGTCCTGTGCTATCTTGAATGCCTTAATTGAATGTTCTTCCACATATCTAAGCAGTGTATCAGGACCCTAATTACTCACTATGTGAAAAACCATTTTTTTCTCACTTTTTATATTAATTTGTTGGATCGTGGCATCACTGGCTGGTCCCAGCATTTATTGCCCATCACGATTAGCCCCTTGAGAAGGTAATGGTGGGCTGCCTTCTTGAACCGCCACAATCCACGTGCTGTGGGTTAATGTCCATAGGGAGGGAGTTCCAGTATTTTGACCCTGTGACACTGTAGGAATAGTGATATGTTTCCAACGTGAATGGCTCGGAGGGTACCTTGTTGGGGGTGGTGTTCCAATGTATCTACTGTCCTTGTCTTTCTCAATGGAAGTGGCTGTGGATTTGGAAGTTGCTGTCTAAGAACCTTTCATGGATTTCAGCAGTACATCATGCAGATGGTACATACTGCTGCAACTGAATGCCCGTGGAGGAGGGAATAGATGTGGTACCAAAAAAGCAGCCTGCTTTGTCCCAAATAGTGTCAAGATTTAAGTGTTTTTGGACATAGCTCCCAACTTGCCTGGAAGAGCCTTTCTACTATTCTCCTACCTTGTAGATGATGCACAAGATTTGAGGAGACAGGTGAGTTTCTTGTTTATTTTCATAGTCTCTGTTATGCTATTCCAGCCACTGCAGTTATGTGGTGAGTCCAGATGAGTTTCTGGTCAATGGCAATCTCAAGGATGTTGATAGTGGAGGAATTCAGTCATGGCAACAGCATTGAAAGTCAAGGGGTGGTGGTCAGATTGTGTCTAAATTGGAGATGGTCATGGATTGGTATTTATGTGGCACTAATATTAGTTAATACTTGTCAGTCCAAGCTTGGATATTGTCCAGGTCTTGTATTTGAAAATTTACTGCGTGAATATCTGAGAAATCGCAAATGGTGTTGAACATGGTGAAATCATCAGCGCACATACCCTCTTCTTACCTTAGGTCAATCATAAAGCAGCTGAAAATTGTTGGGTCTAGGATTCTACCCTGAAGAATACCTGCAGAGATTTCCTGGAATTGATATGACTGACCTTCAACAAGCACGACCATCTTATGTGTCAGGTATTAGATTAGATTAGATTACGTATGTGTGGAAACAGGCCCTTCGGCCCAACAAGTCCACACCGCCCCGCCGAAGTGCAACCCACCCATACCCCTACATCTACCCCTTACCTAACGCTACGGACAATTTAGCATGGCCAATTCACCTGACCTGCACATCTTTGGACTGTGGGAGGAAACCGGAGCACCCGGAGGAAACCCACGCAGACACGGGGAGAATGTGCAAACTCCACACAGTCAGTTGCCTGAGGCAGGAGTTGAACCCGGGTCTCTGGAGCTGTGAGGCAGCAGTGCTAACCACCGTGCCACCGTGCCGCCCACACAGTTTTCCCCCGATACAGATTGATTCTAGTTTTGCATGGGCTTCCTGATGTCAAGGGCTGTTACTCTCACCTCACCTTTGAAATTCAGCTTTTTTGCCTATCTTTAAACTCAGGCTATAATTAGGCTAAGAGCGGAGTGGCCCCTGGTGGAATTCAAACTGGACATCACTGAGCAGTTTATTGCTGAGCAGCTACTGCTTCAGAACATTGACATCATCTTCCATCACTTTACTGATGATCAGGAATAGAATGATGGAACAGGAATTGCTGAAATGGATTTGTCCAGCATTTTGAGTACAGGATATACCTGAACACTATTCCACATTGCCAGGTAGATGCCAACTGGACAAATGCGAGGTCTTGCACTTTGGCAAAAAGAATAAAAGCACAGACTACTTTCTAAACGGTGAGAAAATTCGCAAAGCCAAAGTACAAAGGGATCTGGGAGTGCTAGTCGAGGATTCTCTAAAGGTCAACATGCAGGTTGAGTCTGTGATTAAGAAAGCGAATGCAATGTTGTCACTTATCTCAAGAGGGTTGGAATATAAAAGCACATTGTGCTACTGAGACTTTATAAAGCTCTGGTTAGGCCCCATTTGGAGTACTGTGTCCAGTTTTGGTCCCCACACCTCAGGAAGGACATACTGGCACTGGAACGTGTCCAGCAGAGATTCACACGGATGATCCCTGGAATGGTCGGTCTAACATATGAGGAACGGCTGAGGATCCTGGGATTGTATTCATTGGAGTTTAGAAGATTAAGGGGAGACTTAATAGAGACGTACAAGATAATACATGGCTTGGAAAGGGTGGATGCTGGGAAATTGTTTCCGTTAGGTGAGGAGACTAGGACCCGTGATCACAGCCTTAGAATTAGAGGGGGTAAATTCAGAACAGAAATGCGGAGACATTTCTTCAGCCAGAGAGTGGTGGGCCTGTGGAATTCATTGCCGCAGAGTGCAGTGGAGGCCGGGACGCTAAATGTCTTCAAGGCAGAGATTGATAGATTCTTGTTGTCTCAGGGAATTAAGGGCTATGGGGAGAATGCAGGTAAGACCATAAGATCATAAGACATAGGAGTGGAAGTAAGGCCATTCGGCCCATCGAGTCCACTCCGCCATTCAATCATGGCTGATGCGCATTTCAGCTCCACTTACCAGCATTCTCCCCGTAGCCCTTAATTCCTCTAGACAACAAGAACCTATCAATCTCGGCCTTGAAGACATATCCCAACTCTCTGCCTTCTGTTAGACAGCCAATCCTCAATCCATCCCAGCAGCTCACCTCGAACACCATGGGCCCTCACCTTGCTCAGCAGCCTCCCGTGTGGCACCTTATCAAAGGCCTTTTGAAAGTCTAGATAGACCACATCCACTGGGTTTCCCTGGTCTAACCTACTTGTTACCTCTTCAAAAAATTCCAACAGGTTTGTCAGGCATGACCTCCCTTTACTAAAGTGGAGTTGAAGTGCCCATCAGCCATGATTGAATGGTGGAGTGGACTCGATGGGCTAAATGGTCTTACTTCCACTCCTATGTCTTATGGCCTTATGGGATTGCTTAGCTAGGGGAGTGGAACGTTCTGCAGCAAAGGTCTTCAGTACTATTGCCAGGCCTATAGTCATTGCACTATCCAGTGTCTCCAACTGTTGGTTGATATCTTGTACAGTTCAATTGACTAAAAATAGGAATCTGTTATGCTGGGGACCACTGGAGGAGGCAGAGATGGATCACTTACTTGGCAGTTTTGGCTGAATGCTGCGAATACTACAGCCTTCTCTTTTGCACTGATGTATTAGCCTTTACATTCATTAAGGTTGGGGATATTTGTGGAGTTTCCACCTCTAGCGAATTAGTTCTCCACCACCTTTCACAATTGAATGTGCCAGGACTGCAGAGCTTAAATCTGACCCCACTGGTTGTTGGATCATTTATCTTTGTCCATGACTTGCTGCTAATGCCTTTGGGCAAGCAAGTTGTCCTGTTGGTGGCTTGACCAGGTTGACATCTCATCTTGAAGTATGCCTGGTGCTGTTCCATTCTTGTCCTCCTGCAGTCTCCACTGAACCAGGGTTGATGCCCTGGCTTCATGATAATGGTTGAGTTGGGAAATATGTCAGCCATGAGGTTACAGGTTATGCTGGAGTTCAATTCTGCTGATAACGGTGTACGGTATTTCATGGATGTTCAGCAATGAGTTGCTATGTCTGCTCGAAGCCTGTCCCATTTCACACAGTAATTGTACCACAGAGCACAAAGGAAGTTATTATCACTGTAAAAGGTGGGACTTTGGTCTCCAAAAGCACTGTGCGGCAGTCACTGTTACCGATATTGTCATGGTCAGATTCATCTACAACTGGCAGATTGGTGAAGATAATATCACGTATATTTATCCTCTTGTTGGTTCCCTCACAATCTACTGCAGACCCAGTTTAACAGTTAAGTCCTTTATGACCTAATCAGCTCACTCAGTAGCTACTGAGCCACTCTTAGCAGTGGACATTGAAATCCCCCTCCTTCATTACATATTTTGCTCCTTTACAACCCTCAGGGCATACTAAGTGTTGTTTAATAAGAAGGAGTACTGATTCATCAGCTCAGGGATAATTCATGGCAACCACCAGGAGGTTACTTTGCCCATGTTTAACCTGAAACCATGAGACTTAATGGAATTTGAAGGCAATGTTGAGGACTCCCAGAGCAACACCATTCCAACAGCATACCACTCTGTTGCCGGTGGGACAAGACATTTTCAGGGATGTTGATGGTTGTATCTGGGACACTAAGATATGATTCATGAGTACTCATGAGACACAAGGAGCCTGAATAGGTAGGATCAAGCTCCCACAGAAACAGCATTTTTATTTTAGCTTATGAGTAGCATTTTGCAGGGGTCCTGAAGTTGGTTTTGCAAGTTGTAGTGCATCTCTCCCTCTTGATGCTGTTCCTCCTGGATTGAAGAAAAAAATGTGAGGCAATCCATTTTGCTGAATTTGCCTTTGGAAAGGTTGTGTTAATTGGATGGTACTGCATTGGAACAGTTGCTGTTTGATAGTTAAATAATCTGTTAAGATTTCCAATAGCTTTATTATTCCAATTCCATATTTAATTTGTTGTATTTTAACAATAGTGTATGAACAAAATGTGCTTTGCTTCAAGACCAAAACAAATTGCATGCGGAATGCAATGCCTGGCTCTTGCGTTTAAAACAAGAAAAAGTTCAGGTCTAGACTATCATTTCAATATCTTTTGAGTAGGTTTTGTGTGCTTCATAACAATGGTAATCATCCCTCCGAATTATATACATCCTGCTGCTGCCTTCGCTGCCATTGGGACAGGACGTAGCCAGCGTTGGAGATGGTGGTGTTTGTGACACTGACTGCAAAACATTATTCCAACTATTACTATACACAATTCCAGCTGAGGCCTAATAAGAATCTTTTACACTAAGTTCAACAATTTTCTCTTTGCTATTGTTCACCTCCTTATTCTGATACAAAATCATTTAACATTTATGAATGCAAAAATATTTTACTGGATGAAAGGAAATGCATTTTCAGATCCTGACTGAACAGAAGACTTTATCATACTTGATGTTCATGGAAAATTATTTCAGCAGTATACTGATGATAATTATCGTACAGCCAAGAAATTTTCAGGCACAACTTATTATTCAAAAAGAGACAGACCTGAGGGGCACTTTTTTCACACAGAGGGTGGCATGTGTATGGAATGAGCTGCCAGATGAAGTGGTTGAGGCTAGTACAATTGTAACATTTAAAAAACATCTGGATGGGTATATGAACAGGAAGGATTTGGAGGGATATGGGTCAGGTGCGACTAGATTGAGTTGGCATACCTAGTCACCATGGACGAGTTGGACCAAAGGCTCTGTTTCCATGCTGTACATCTCTATGAACTCTGAATGTCCAACAAAGGTTCACAGGACAGAAAAGCAGGTAGCATTTCAGTGAGATTCAGAAACAGATGTCAATGAAAAAACAGAGTGGCAAGAGATCTGAAAAGCTAGGTGACAGAAAGCACAGCTGCCATTGCAAGAGCCAAGAATAAAGGTCACAGAGGCAAGTTACAGAAACAGTGGGGAATGAGGGATTGGTGGATATGGAAGAGGTCAGGTCAGAAACAACATCTACATAACAGATGACAACAGGTCAACAAAACATATCACAGACAGGAGGGGAAGCAGGAGCAATCTTGGAAGGGATAATGAAGCATATCCCCACACTGAATGTCAGCTCAAAAACGGCAGTGAAAATCTCCAGCCACAATGGTTTTCCAGGACAGATAGGTTGTACTTTGTGAACATAAGAAGAAAACAGTGTCAGTCAGTGTACTCCTCTGGCTCAATGCTGAGCTATCACTGCCAGTTTCACAGGTTCTTACCTTGTGCAAACGACCCAGAAATGACTGCTTTCACACCCGGGTAAAACCCGGCCTCCGAAAGCGCCATTACTTCACACGACAGTCTCCCGACGGACTTCGGGTGTCAGCAAATGTGTCTTGGAATCACACCTTCTGGGTGAGATTCGATACCCTTTCCCTTCCCAGCCCCCAGCCGCCCTAAAGTTCTCTGCTCAGAGCGACCTTCGGTTGACGGAAATGGTACTCGAAAACATCGTCGCTCTCCATCAAACCGACCACCTCCTTCTCGCCGCCTGCCAGCTTCCCGCCCTTTCACCGCACCGCCTTGTCAATCACCCACGGCCCCCTCCTTATTGGTCCGGGGGTGGTGGGGGGGGAATGAAGCTCCACCCATCGGCCGCGCGGTGATCTGTTTAGCATAACGGTCGCCTAATTAGCATAACGTCCACCTCATTACCATAACGGTCTGCTCTCAGAATCTACCGATAGACATTCAGATGAAAACATTCGACGTTTGGAGCGGACAGTACCCGGGATGTAAGAAACAATCCGTGGAGGGAGAAAAACAGATTTAACGCTTCATCAGAAAAAAAAAGATGTTTTCACGTGTTGAGTGTCGGTGTGGCCACTCGGTGAAAAAGAGCAGTTGTGCTCATGGTGGACTGGGAGTCACCCTGTTACCAACTCCGTAACAGGTTCAAACAAAAATGGTTGCGCCATGTGTCTTACCCAGTAAAGGGACACCGTGTATGTAACTTGTGAAATGTGGTCAGAGTAGAATTTGTTGGATCGACTTTTCCTTTTTCAAAATAAGACAGCCGACGGTTGCAAAGATGGTTGTTCAAGGGTTACCTGAATTCACAGGCGGATTTGAATCGCCCATACTCGCTGAAGAGGACAAAAGAAAACGTTATAGAGAGTAGACGTTAACTGTTTCCATTCCTTGTTGCCTTCCTAACGGTATTTCCTCATAGGAATGGATCGTTCTGAAACAAAGATGATCACCTCAAAATAAATGTATTCAGGCAATGACCCGGGATGGTGGCGGTGACTAAGCAAACAATCACTTATCATATTTGGAAGAGGAAACTGTGATAAGACACATGGCAACGATGTTTTTGTTTTACTTAATAAGTCGGGAGCAATTCTCAAAAATCTGTTTATGAATAACAGCTTCAAACAGCCGAGGGAGTAGAACCTGTACCTTGAGAGCTGGAGGCTATCAGTAAGGTCACCCCGCTGTAATTTATTTTAGAATTGGAACTGTTAGCAACACAATTAACCAAATTAACTGGGACCACTAAAAGTCTGGAAACAAGACAATTTATTACGAACTTGCAAGTAAGGGCTGCAATTGCAAAGCAACTGAGCAAATTAGCATTGTGATACATACCTGTTTGAGCTGCATGAGGTCACCTCTCCGACCCCCGTATTATCCAATCATCTTAGCTGTCGCTACGTGACTTCCCTGTATTATCTAAAATTAAACTCTATGTCTGTTTTCTTAGACATATGCTTTAACCACCATTATGTCATATTACATTTGTGGTCTCACCTTGTTCCTCTTTTCCCACGGGACAAGGGGTTGCTAACCTTCTCTTTGCAGCTGCCTCTCTGCTAGGGCTTATCGTTCCTCTTTTCCACAGGGCATACTCTTATCTATCTAGAAGCTTAATAATTGATTTTTAATTATTGCAATATTTAGCTTTATTAACTTTTCTGCAAAAACAATACACTTTCCTATTTCTCACAACTCCTCCATTTCTTTTCTTTTACACCCTATTGTTTTTGCATTCTCCTGCCCTCTTTTCCCTTTAAGGAGCAGAGGTTCACACTTTTGTTTTGGGTTCATGTTGCAGTCTTCGACTTTCCCTGGATTGTCTGACCATCCCCTTTATAATATGACAGCTAACAGTGACAGTGACAGTTAATATGACAGTAAGGGCCTCTGCTCCTGTTATCCAAGAGAGAGCGGTGAGAATATAAGCAATCAACCCCTTTATCACTCCTGAATTTTCAGCCAGTTCTTCCGATAGGGTGGTCAATCCTTGAGGTGATGTGTTATTTGGAATTACACCAAAGGAAGTATCTAACAACGATCTCTTACTTTGTTCACCGTCCTTTGCTGCCTCCTCCACTTTCTCAAATGCCAAGGTAAATGGAATTGGCAATTATACAATTGCACAAGTGCCTCACCAGCTAGAGGGCATAGTGGGTCTTAAAAATCTTCCCGCCACAATACCACCACAAATCCGCTCGGGGTACTTTTATGGCTGAATAGTTCCGTCCCCATTCTGTCTCAGAAGCTGATTCAATTTCTGAGCATAGCGTTAGGTCTCCTAGAAATCGGGACTGCTCTGTTCCATTCCTCTGTACACAGGAGGTATGATTCCCAACCACACTCGCAAACATAGGGGGAGTTTTTAATTCTCTCCCCGTTAGGGAAGGAAATATCAACAGCAATGACCAGCAACCGGGGTTTCCCCACGCCTTCTCATCCTGGTACAGGGCTATCATGCCTAGTTTACCGAGCAGAAAGGGAATCACCCGAGCCACCGGTCTACCTGAGGCACATGCATAGCAATTGCTTTTATTAAAACTTTTTGCTGTATATCTCACCCAGGCATTTGTGTCTCTGTATCCAGTTTCTATCTCAATGGTTTGTCTTAAGTCTTTGACCTCTATAACTATTCTGTTCCTTCTGTTTTCCCTTTTCTACCATTATTCGGAGACAGCAGTCCGTAAAACACTTTCCAGGGTACCTCCCAATCAACGCACCCCTACATAGTTTAAAGGGGTCCCCTGGGGCTTCCATTAGAATCATAAGGTTGTTACTAAGGGGCCAACTAAAATTTAAACGAGCAGGAAAGGATTCTTCAGAGGAGGTATTCTTAATAGTGATGTATATTGGGATCCATTTCTTATCAATACATTCTAAGGACGTATGGAAGGAGTCTTTATGAATGGTATTGCCTAGTGGCGGTCCCATCATACCAAATTTTGTCTGCATTTGGCCCTGGAGACTAATTGCATAGGAACTATATTCTCTTTGATTCTTTACGTCTCCACAGTCTACTAGGCTGCAAACATCACTCTTTATTACCTGCGAGTGTTCAGATTCATGGGTATCTATCATTATCGCGTAAAGTCTCACCATTAAGAGGATGAAGTTGGTAATTCTAAATATACTACGTATTTTATAATATTACTCCTGCACTTACCCACCCCGTTCCTCTGTTCACTTGTCTATTTATCATTTTTCTTAGGTGTCTGGGAGAAGTGAGTCCACACAGCTCTTATAATTAATAGCAGCAATTTCTTTAAATCTATGGCAGTAGTTTTAAAAGTCTCTTATTTCAGTTCAGTCTTTCTGCTCAGCTTAATTTTCAGAGGATTAGCCCACATTCTTGCCATATCTTACCGAAGGTATGAACCATCCCATGGGCTTACTTAGAGTCAGTGTAAATTGTTCCATCCCGGTTTTCTAATCGGTTTAGGACCTGGTTTAAAGCCTATAATTCACAAGTTTGGACTGACCACCTGTTAGGTAACTGGTCGGCCTCAATGGTGTGATTTTCACTGCCATCTACTACTGCATATCCATTATGTCTCTTTCCTTGTATTATCCTTGACGACCCGTCTATAAACAGCCTATCTCCTTCATATAAAGGAACATCCTGTAAGTCTGCTCTTGTTCTGGTTGGATATTCAATAATATCTAAACAATCATGTTCTACTTCTCGCGTGTCTAGGTGTTCTCCCCTCCACATGAAGGTAGCTGGGTTCAAACAGGTGTCTGTTGTTAACACCAAATCATCTCTCTCCATAAGGATGGCTTCGTATTTTAGAATTCTTGAATCTGTCAACCATCTTCCTGCCTTTTGGTTCAACACTGTTCTGACTTGATGGGGAGTGCTAACAACTAGTGCTCTTCCTAACGTTAACTTGCAGTTCTCCTCTACTAGAATAGCAGTAGCCGCCACTGCCTGAATGCACTCAGGCCAGCCTCTCAAAACAGGGTCTAATATTTTGGACAGGTAGGCTATGGGTTGTCTCCTTCCTTCTGTTTTCTGAGTTAACACTCCTAAGGCTGCTCCATTATTTACTGTCACAAAGGGTTGGAAGGGGGGTTTCTCAAGAGAAGGGAGGGCTAACACTGGAGCTTGTATTAAACTTCGTTTTAATTCCTGTAACCTCTTTCTTTTCTTCTTCCGTCCATTGTAATTTTTCATGTTCAGATTCTGTCAATTTGTAGTATAATCGTTCCGTTTTCTGAGCATATGCCTCTATCCATAATCTGCAGTAGCCCACCAACCCCAATAACTTCCGTAACTCTCTTTTGGTGGCCGGTAGGGGAAGTTCTGTTATTCCTTTAATCCTTTCAGGGTTAATACGCCTAGCACCTTCACTGATGAGGTGTCCTAAGTATTTTACCTCTTTCTCTACATACTGCAACTTATTCTTGAATACTTTTAAACCTTGTCTCCTGAGGAAATCTAACAGTCTATTGGTAGCCTCGCTCACCTCATTCTTCTTTAGTCCAGATACAAGTAAATCATCTACATGTGGTAACAGTACCGTCCCTTTGGGCATTTTAAACTGTTCAAGGACTTGCTCCAGTACTTGCCCAAACAAATTAGGTGATTCCGTGAATCCCTGGGGGAGTACTGTCCATCAAAACTGCTGTTTTCTACCCGTGTATGGATCCTCCCATTCAAAAGCAAACATATCATGGCTTTCTCTGGCTAGAGGACAAGCCCAGAATTCATCTTTTAAATCTATCACACTAAACCAGCGGTGGTTATATGGTATTTTACCTAACAGAGTATATGGATTGGGTACCACTGGGTGTCGTGCTCGGACCAATTGATTTACTGCTCTCAGATCTTGTACCAGTCGATAAGTTCCATCTGGTTTGCGGACAGGCAATATCGGAGTATTAAAGGGTGACATACACGGTTCCAATAAGCCAGTTTTTTTCAATGAATCTATAACTGGCTGTAAACCTCTGCGTCCGTTTAGCAATATTGGCTATTGTTTTATATGAACTATCTGATTTTCTTGATTTAACGTAATCCTTATCGGGTCAATATTTAACCGACCCGGATTACCATCTTTTGCCCATACCTCAGGATGGATTTGTTTTTCATCGCTCGGTGTTAGCATGGCCATTTTTACTGTCACATTACTATTTTCTACCTCTATCTTTAGACCTAATTTAATAATCAAATCTCTACCAAATAAATTGCTCCCAAGGTCAGGGATGAATAAGAATTGCCCTATGATTTCCTCATTACTTCCCTTAATTATAGTTGGCTCAAAAATGGGTACTAGAAATTCTTCGTGTTTTACTCCAAAAACCTGATTCTCTGATTAGTCAATTTGACGCCTGTAGGTCGAAAGCTTAAGGATGACCGGGCTGCTCCCGTGTCCACCAGAAATACTGTCTCCTCCCCTTTAGGTCCCACCTTTAGATTTATCAAGGGCTCCTGGTGGGTCTTAGGAGGAAGGAACCCCTGACCCCCCTATTCTTCATCATGTGTCATCAGGGAAGAAGTTTCCCTTTCTCGTGTTAATTCAGAGCAATTTCGTTTAAAATGCCCCACTTTTCCACAATGGTAACATCCTGCCTGTTGCCTCCTTCTCCAGGCACCCGATCTTTGTCTTTCGTGTCCTTCTCTATCCTCATCCTTTCTATTATCTCCCAACTCTAACCTCTTCTTTGTTATTTCATCTACTACCGCCACCCTCATTTTAGCTTTCTGCTTCACCATTGTTCTCGTTTGTCTTACTTCAGAATCCTCCTTATTTTCCTCGGGTGGGGGGGGGGGGGGGGTGCTGTGGGTTTGGACGACCCACCAGCATTTTCAGGGGACGGAGGAGGAGTGGGAGGAGGTGTGGGGAATAAATTTAATGATAAAAACCAATTAAACAAAAATAATAAATTACACACCAAATCCCAACAAAGAAAATTAAAATCTTTTTCAGCTACTTCCTCCTCTGTCGCTCCCAGGACAAAGATTTGCAAACCTCCCACCCAACAGGCTGCATAATTGGACTCTCCCTGGCCTTGATTTTGTTTTCTGTTAACATATACATTTAAGTTTTGACACAGCCAATCTTCATCGGACCCATATTTGGGCCAAAATACATTGGGTGGATTTATACTCTCACGGGTCCAAATAAAACAACAATATTTTACCATCACAGTTCTATCCTTTCCCTGCGTCCGGGGATTATTTTCCTAATTTATCAACATTCTTCCCAAGGGAGTGTCTGATGGTATATACTCGAGTTTAGCGTTTTTTACTGACCGATCCTTAGTCATGCGACTTCCTTTACCTTCCATTTTATTAATTTAAAATTTATCTTACAGAGGTTTGGTGTCACCGTCTTCCACACCCACTTCAGGGTCCTGACCTTCGCGTGGGGGTTTTCCCCTCTTAACAACCGGTCTAAGGCTGGGTGCTCAAAACAGGTAGATACCTTACTCTTCCAATCAACTTGACCAATTATTTGCTTTTTGAGACTTTAACTGTTAATAGTCAATCACCAACAAACGAATGTGTGTTCAAACCGGATCACAGACGGTTAAACTTTCGACTAGCTGTACAGCTCTTCTCTCTCTCTTACGCTGTGTCTCACAGACACGTCAAGCTTCTCACAGTGAGTCTTCGAAATTTTTAAATTATTTTTCTAGACATCTGGCCATAAGTTAATTACAAAGTGCACTCTTAGTAGCCCTTCAACTACTAGACCTTCTGACATGGGCTATACATATTCTTTAATTTGGATCTTGCCCAATTATTTCTTTTCAATTTTACATTGCCAATTCCCGCACCACCTAAGCGCGGTCCCAACCACTTAAGGTCGTCCCGACCACCAAGGCGATACTTAAAGGTCCTTTTTCTTACCTTGGTCTGTGCACAGAATTACCTGGTCGTGCTGGTTCCTAACCTCTTCTCACAGAACTAGTGGAAGTAGATTTAGGTCTCTGTTTATCACTGGGTTTATTGACTAATGCTTCCTGCAGTTATGGTTTGTTTTAAAAAATAAGCTTTCAGTGTAAACTAGCAGGTAATATAAAGATGGACGGTAAATGCTTCTTTCAATCTATGACAGGGGAGAGTGAGGCCAAAGTAAATATAGTTTACTGATAGAATGATTTAAAAAAAAATTCATTTGTGGGCCAGCATTTATTGTCCATCCCGAGTTGTCTTCAGAGGGTAGGGGTGAGCTCTGTCGGTTGACACACCATGCCTTTAGGGAGGGAATTCCAGGATTTTGATCCAGTGACATTTATTTCCAAGTCAGGATGGACAGTGGCTTGGAAGGGAACTTGCAGATGGTGGTGTTTCCATGTATCTACTGCCCTTGTCCTTCTAGGTGGAAATGGTCGTGGGTTTGGAAGGCGCTGTCTGAGGATATTTGGTGAATTTCTGCAGTGCATCTTGTAGATAGTACAGGCTGCTACCAGTGAACCATCAACAGGCAATGAGCCAATTGCCTTTGGATAAAGGGCACTTGAAATTTCTTTGTTGCATTCCAACTTATACATCCACACAATAAGGTTTACCAAATGCAGCATTTTAGTTAGCTATTCCGCTTACTGAACACACATTCTTATTGCTAAAGAGATCTGGCAAACATGGTGTGCTTCTTAACCCCTTTATCACTATTCCTGTCCTGTTACTTGACTGTCCAGAGGAGAAGTTATTTTATTTCTTTTAATTATTTTGTTGTTTTGTGACCAAATGTATGGTAATATCAATGAAACACATTACGTATTATTTTGTTTAATGATTGTAGACGTCTGTTAATGTTTGTTTCATCTTTGTTCCTGGGTCTTTGTATAATTTCCTCTGTGCCTGGGAAAAGGACTGTGCCAACTGCATTTCTTGGATAATTTAGTTTGAAAAGTTAGAGAATTTGGGATCTCTAAGCATGTCAGAGGCAGGGAAATTATTGGAGAAGATCTTAGGGACAAGTTTTACTCACATTTGGAAAAAACATGGACGTATTAGCAAAAAGCAGTATGGGTTTGTGTGGGGAAGATTGTATCTCACAAATTTGATTTGAGATTTTTGAAGAAGAAGAGATGGTTTATAAGGACAGATGGTGGATGTTTCTACATGGATTTTAGCAAGGCCCTTGACAAGGTTCCTCAAGACAGGCTGATACAGCAGGTGAAGTGACATGGGATTCACGATGAGCTGGTAAGATGGACATGGCTTGGTCATCGAAGACAGAGAGAAGCGTTGGAAGTGTGTCGTTCTGACTGGAGATCTGTGAGCAGTGATGTTCTGCAGGGATCAGTACTGGAACCCCAGTTGTTTGTACAGAGGAACCTCGATTATCCAAATACCAATTATCCAAAAATCGGATTATTCGAAGGAGATCTCCAGGTCCCGACAGAAACATTACATCAAAGACGTATTTTCAACAGTGACCACATCTTTTGTTTACAACGATTAAACAGGTTGAACATTTGAGCAGTGAAATAGCAGATAGAATTGAACCCAGACAAATGCAAGGTGATACATTTTACATATTGTTTTCACTTGAATGTCAAAGGATAAGAGATGACCTGATAGAAGATTACAACATTATGAGACACATGGATAGAATGGAGAGTCAGAGTCTTTTTCCCAGTGTAGAGATGTCAGTTAAGAAGGGGACATGGGTTAGAGGTAAAAGGAGGAAAGTTTAAGGGAGATTTGCAAGGCAAGTTCTTCATGTAGAGAGTGGTAAGTGCCTGGAACGCACTACCAGAGGAGATGGTAGAAGTAGATGTGACAACATTTCGCAGACATTTTGACATCCACGAAGAGGCAGGGAATAGAGAAATATGAACCACGTAGAGGCAAAAAGTTTCTTGTTTAGAAAGGTGTTGTGTATCAGTGCAATCTTGGTGGGCCAAACACCCTGTACCTGTCATTGAGTCATAGACATGCGCAACACGGAAACAGACACTTTGGTCCAACTCGTCCATGCTGATCAGATATTGTAAATTAATCTAGTCGCATTTGCCAGTATTTGGCTTGTATTCTTCTAACTCTTTCCTAATCTTATACCCATCCAGATGTCTTCTAAATGTTGTAATTGTATCAGTCTCCACCACTTCCTCTTCACTCATTCCATACGCACACCACCCTTTGCATTAAAAAGTTGCCCCTTAGGTCCCTTTTAAATCTTTGCCCTCTCTCCTAAACCTATGCCATCTGCTTCTGGACTCCCCCACCCCAGAGGAAAGACGTTGTTGATTTACCCTATCCATGCCCCTCATGATTTTATAACCCTCTGTAAGATCACCCCTCAGCCTCCGATGCTCCAGGGAAAATAGTCCCAGCCTATTCAGCCTTTCCCTATAACTCAAACCCTCCAACCCCAGCAATGTCCTTGTAAATATTTTCTGAGCCCTTTCAGGTTTCACAACATTCTTCCTATAAGATGCAGACTCGTATTGCACAGTATTCTAAAAGTGGCCAAAACAATATCCTGTGCAACCACAACATGACCTCTCAACTCCTAGACTCAGTTCTCTGACCAATAAAGGAAAGCATACCAAATGCCTTCTTCACTATCCTATTTCACTATCTCTACTTTCAAGGAACTATGAACCTGCCCTCTAAGGTGTCTTTGTTTAGCAACACTCCCTAGGAGCTTAATATTAAGTGTATAAGCCCTGCCCTGATACGCCTTACCAAAATCCAGCACCTCACATTTAACTAAATTAAACTCCATCTGCCACTCCTCAGCCCATCTGATCAAGATCCCATTGTACTCTGAGATAACCTTCTTCGATGTCCTCTACATGTCCAATTTTGGTATTATCTGCAAACTTACTAACCATACTCCCTATGTTCATATCCAACTCATTGACAGAAATGATGAAAAGCAGTGGACCCAGCACTGATCCTTCTGGCACACCACTGGTCACAGGCCTCCAGTCTGAAAAGCAACCCTCCACCATCAGCCTCTAACTTCTACCTTCAATCCAATTCTGTATCCAAATGGCTAGGTCTCCATATTCCATAAGATCTAACCTTGCTAACCAGTCTCCCATGAGGAACTTTGTCGAACGTTTTACTGAAGTTCATATAGATCACTCTGCCCTCAGCAATCCTCTTTGTTACTTCTTCAAATAACTCAATCAAGTTCGTGAGACATTCAGATTTCCCACACACAAAGCCATGCTGGTTATCCCTAATTTGTCCTTGCCTTTCCAAATACATGTAAAACTTGTCCCTCAGGATTCCCTCCAACAACTTGCTTACCACTGATGTCCGGCTATAGTTCCTTGGCTTTTCCTTACCACTTTTCTGAAATAGTGGCACCACGTTAGCCAACCTCCAGTCTTCCGGCACCTCACCTGTGACTATTGATGATACAAATATCTCAGCAAGAGCCCAGCACTAAATTCCCCAGCTTCCCACAGACTTCTAGGGTACACCTGATCAGGCCCTGCGGATTTATCCACTTGTATGCTTTTCAAGACATCCAGCACTTCCTCCTCTGTAATATGGACATTTTTCAAGATGTCACCATCTATTTCCTCACATTCTGCATCTTCCATGTCCTTCTTCACAGTAAACACTGATGCAAAATACTTATTTAGTATCTCCCATCTCCTGTGGTTCCACACATAGGCTGTCTTACTGATCTTTGAGGAGTCCTATTTTCTCCCTAATTACCATATATACATGAGTAATAGTCTTTTTTTTTACTAGTTTTAAAGGTTCGATGTATGGGGTTGACTATTACATGGATACTACTTTTGAGGGGCTGACATTCATGCCCATGAAATTCATACTGTATCATTAGCAGAAGCCCAAATGATCTCTAAACGAATAAAAAAAAACAAATTATGGTAATTTTGAAAACTCAGTGCGGAACACAACAGCTAATGGACTGGAAGACCAGGAGCAGAGTGGAACAATCGACAGACTGGAAAGCTGGAGCGAGACGTGACCGCCCACACATTGACTCATAAATGTTGAACTTTTATCTGTGAAGAACTAGGGTTGACTTTTACATGAGATATATGGAAAATTCCAGGATATTTGGCCAAAAATAGGGGGTCGACTTTTATGAGATCGACTATTACTCGAGTATATACTTTTGTCCTTAATGTATTTATAAAATTCCTTTGCATTCTCCTTAACTGTATTTGCCAAAGCTATCTCATGTCCCCTTTTTGCCCTCCTGATTTCCCTCTTATGTATACTCCTACTGCCTTTACACTTTATTCTACAGAATCCCTATAGTATGGATACAGGCCCTTTGGCCCAACAAGTTCACACCAGCTCTCCAAAGAGTAAACCACCCCAGACTCACTCCCCTAACCTAATATCCTATATTTTTACCCCTGACTGCACTTAACCTACACACCCTTGAACACTACGGGCAATTTAGCATGGCTTATTCACCTAACTTGCATATCTTTGGATTGTGGGAGGAAACCAGAGCACCCAGAGGAAACCCATGTAGACTAGGGGACAATGTGCAATCTCCATACAGACAGTCGCCTGAGGCTGGAATCAAACCAGGTTGCTGGTGCTGAGAAGCAGCAGTGCTAATTAGTGAGCCACTGTGTCTCCCTCTGGATTCACTCTTCTAAGGATTAATTTGATCTCTGCCGTCAACATCTGACATATGCTTCCTTCCTTTTCATAACTCAATTTCTCTTGTCATCAAGCATTCCCTACACCTATCACCCTTGCCCTTTACCTTAACAGGAAATATACATTCCCTTGACTCTCGTTATCTTATTTTTGAAGGCTTCCCATTTTCTAGCCATCCGTTTACGTGTGGACATCTGCCCGCAATCAACTTTTGAACATTCTTGCCTAATATTCTCATAATTGGCCTTCTTCCAATTTATAATTTTAACTTTTAGATCTCCCTGTATTGTTGATTGTTCTTGAGCAGAGAAGGTGAAGTAATTATTTACTGAAGCTGTTCCGAATAATAGAGGTAGCTGGCAGATAGTGGTTCCTCTGGACCAGTGGATAGGTAACTCGGGGTTTCAGAACAAAGAAGTAAAAGAATGAGAGAAAATGCTTCACACAGTGCATTAAGATTTGGATAATGCAAGGATGTTTGAATCAACCTCCATCTGATCTTTGTAATTTGCAGGTTTGTCAAAGAGAGAGCAAAGAGCCACTGCAGGTACAGCAGATAGAATGGCTTCCTTGTGCTGTAAGTTTTCAAGAGGAGGATTTTTATGTTACGAATTATCAACAAGTCAAAGCAGTGGAAGCAGATTTGATAATAACTTTCTAAAGGTAATGAAATACTTAAACTGCTAACATCCATGGCATTGGGTTGTGAATAGGTGGAAAAATGGGACTAACTTAATAGTTGTTTGAAAGAGCTGGCAATGCATGATGGGCTGAATAATGTCTTGCATTGTGTTGTCATGTGATTATTTAATAATAATCTGTGACATTGAAATATTCGCAATGCAGACACATAAATGGAAAATGACTAATCCCTGTTAATTCCACAACAGAGAAGTGAACATTGAAAAGGAGAGATGTATGTGCTGTGATTCTGTTGGAAAGGGTGTAGAATATAATCGTAGAGATGAACAGCACAAAAACGGACTCTTCAGTCCAATTCATCCATGCCGACCAGATATCCCATCCCAATCTAGTCCCACCTGCCAGCACCCAGCCCATATCCCTCCAAACCCTTCCTATTCATATACCCATCCAGATGCTTTTTAAATGTTGTAATTGTACTAGCCTCCACCACTTTGTCTGGCAGCTCGTTCCACACATGTACCACTGTCTGTGTGAAAACTTTGCTCTTTAGTTCTCTTTTATATTTTTCCCCTCCCACCCTAACCTATTCCCTTTAGTTCTGGACTCCCCCACCCCAGGTAAAAGACCTTCTCTATTTATCCTATCCATGTCCCTCATAATTTTATAAACCTCCACAATGTAACCCCTCAGCCTCCGACACTCCAGGGAAAACAGCCCAAGCCTATGCAACCTCTCCCTATAGCTCAAATCATCCAACCCTGGCAGCATCCTTGTAAATCTTTCTGAACCCTTTCAAGTTTCACAACATCTTTCCGATAGGAAGGAAACCAGAATTGCACGCAATATTCCAACAGTGGCCTAACCAATGTCCTGTGCAACCACAACATGACCTCCCAACTCCTGTACTCAATACTCTTGACCGATAAAGGAAAGCATACCAAACACCTTCTTCACTATCCTATCTACCTGCGACTCCACTTTCAAGGAGCTATGAACCTGCACTCCAAGGTCTTTTTGTTCAGGAACACTCCCTAGGGCTCTACCATTAAGTGTATAAGTCCTGCTAAGATTTGCTTTCCCAAAATGCAGCACCTCACATTTATGTAAATTAAACTCCATCTGCCACTTCTCAGCCCATTGGCTCATCTGATCAAGATCTTGTTGTAATCTGAGGTAACCTTCTTCACTATCCACTACACCTCCTATTTTGGTGCAAACTTACTAACCATACCTCTTATGCTCACATCCAAATCATTTATATAAATGATGAAAAGTAGTGGGCCCAGCACCGATCCTTGTGGCACTCCACTGGTCACAGGCCTCCAGTCTGAAAAACATCCCTCCACCACCAACCTTTGTCTTCTACCTTTGAGCCATTTCTGTATCCAAATAGCAAGTTTTCCCTGTATTCCGTGAGATCTAACCTTGCTCACCAGTCTCCCATGGGAGACTGTCCATCCCAGTGTATTCCGACAGCTTTTGAAACTAAGAGAAAAAGGACAGAGAGGTTTCAAACAGTAAGTATATAAATCTGTCAAAATGATTACACAATGTAAATCATAAATCTGGTATAAAGTTCACTGAAAAAAATGATTATCATTATTGTTTATCTTTTATTTGTGCTCAAATTGGTTCATATTTATTGTATGAAAACAGTGGCTATACTTTATTGGCTGCATTTGTGAAATTACATAGAGGCTTGTCTGTCAACATATTGGACAGCCATATTTTACACAGCAAGATCCCATAAACATTGTATGAGTGAATCATTTGGTAATGTGATTTTTCAGAGTTGATAGAGGTGTAAACATTGGCCAGGACTTAGGGGCTATACATTCCCCCATCCCCAAACCCCTCATCCCAGCACACTTTATAGAAGGACTCTGCCTTCTTGTTTTTATGTCTTTAAAAACTTGGACAACAAAAATAAAGAACCAGCCGTGATTGGAACTCCGTTGACTTTGTTGACTATGAGGTTGTTGATTGGGGTTGTTGATGTGGACCAATCAGGAAAGCCCTGGCTGACCAATATTAACAGGGGACGCAGCTCCTCTTCATCGACCGTAGTGGTTTGGAGGTCGCCCTAAGGATGATGCCTGTTTTTCACCAGGACCTGATCACTGTCTGGAACATGGTTGAATCGCGTCGCGCTTGCCCTCTCGCAGGAGTAGCAGCTGTCGTCAGACAGGCGTTGCTCAGGAATCTGCACCTCCGTACTCGCGAGTTCAAGTGGCTGTCAGAAGGTATGGCTGTAGCTGCAAGGGTGACTAGGGTGACGAAGACGTGCTGGGTGGTGGGGGGTCTGGGCTGGATGCTGCCGCAGGATGTAGCGAGCAGAGCAGCTGTAGATGTCCGGTTCATGGCCACTCCGGTTCATGGTTCATTGTGCTCAGACTCAACATAGTGCACCAGTTGGAGGATGCTCAGGTGAGCAGTGGAATCCCATCTTTGCTTACCCTGTTTGGATGGAATTGGCCCCTGGGAGCCCGTGCCCCACACCTCTCTCATCCACCTCCCAGATATGGCTTGGCGTGCCCATTTGCGGGGATCCCCACTGGAGGGCTGTCTCCATGGGAGTCCTCCCCCTTTCTCTCAGGGATCTGGGGTGGAGGGTGCTGCAAGCGGCAGTCCCCTGCAACCGCAAATTGTGGTGGTTCACGGACCCCCAGCCCAACTGTTTGTTCTGTGGTGCTGTGGCATCCATGGACCATGTGTATATTAGGTGTGGGCGTTTGCACTCCCTTTTTGATTTCCTTAAAAACCTTCTCCTCCCCAGTCCCATGCTCCTGATCTTTGAGCATCCAATACGGAGGGGGGAGGTTAGGTCAGAGGACCTCCTCATGGGTCTGCTCCTGGGCCTGGCCAAACTGACTATAAACAGGTCCAGGCAGCGGGCCGTGGAGGGGTTCGTTATGGCCGATTGCCTGCCCCTGTTCCATAGTTATGTCAGAGCCTGGGTGTCCCTGGAAAAGGAGCACGCTGTGTCCACCAACATTCTCGATATTTTCAGGGAAAGGTGGGTTCCGCAGGGAATGGAGTGTATCATTTCTGCCTCCAACTCTATTTTGATTTAATCCCTACCCTCCCCTTCACTGTTTCCAGGGTTGCCCTCTGAGAAGGGTACTGCTTGTCACTGGCCAACTGGTGTTACCTTTCTTCCTGATGGTGGAAATTGAATAAAGATTTGTATACCTGTTGTCTCTCACTGTGTCTCAAAAAATAAGGCAAAAAGAAAAACAAATTAACGGGGATTTAGAATCTCCTCAGTTCAGGGAACCGACTCTGAACTGGCCGGTCTCAGCCAGTATACTGTGTACAAGTAAATAAAGGGTGACTTGGTGATGAGATACTGGCCTTTATTTCTGTGGCAACGGGAGAAAACTGGATATACCTGAAGAACATTCATTCACATCAGTCATCTTGGAGTTGGGGTAAGCATTTCTGGCATCATGCCTTTATTTGGGAAGCTTGACTCATTTGATCCTGCTGTCAAAGACTGGGCCCAGTATGTGGAAAGAATGTGATATTTTTTCCAGGCAAATGATATTGGGGCAGATAAAAAGTAACAAGTAATCCTTTTGACTGCTTGCAGACTCACAACATTCTTGGTTTTTACTTTCCCAGAGGGACCAGACCCTAAAACCTTATAAGAGTTGAAGGAGTTGGTTAAACAACATTACAACCTCAAACCTCCTCGAATTCTAAGACGTTATTCAACTGTTAGAGAACAGGGGGAATCCATATCTGGCCTTTTGACAAGGTTGAGATGACTGGCAGAGCCATGTGATTTTGGGTTAACACTGAATGAAATGCTGAGAGACCATTTGGTATGTGGGATTAATGGTGTAACCATGCAAAATTGGACTTCAAACAGGCACTACAGCTAGTTCATTAGAAAATGCAGCAAGTGGAGATAGAGAGCTGCAGGGCATCCCAATGGAAGTGGACTCCCTCACCTACAGACTGAGCTTGGGGAACACCACTTGAATACAGGCAATCGCAGAGCCTTGCGCAGGGCTTATCCTGAGCAGAGGAACCCTAGGCCAGCCAACAGCAGAACCCAACAGCAAAGCCGAGCCACAGCCAAATGGCTAAAACATTCTTCAGGATCTGGCCCGGCAAGCCATTGTGTTGCTGTCGGTATGCAGTCTTGAGACAACAAAGGAATCCTACAAAGCCTGACGAGTAAGAAAGCTTGCGGGCTAGTACCCAGGTGGGTGTACACCCTGGCAAGTACACTTACATGTGGATTGGAATAATTAATTGCTCAGTGATATCCAAATCAAAACCAATTAAAATTAATGTTTGATTAAATGGTCACCCAGTTCCCATGGAGGTCGAGACTGGCGCAGCTGTATCTGTCGTTGCAGTATCTGTCTTTACCAAGATTCACTTGGGACTTCAAACCTTACGTTTGCTCAAGACCGCAACCATTCTGAGAAAATACACTAAGGAACCATTGCAGATTAAGGGCACGACTTCACTTCTTGTCTCCAATCCGAAGCAGTTTGTACCCTTATCACTGATGGTAGTAAAAGACTTAAGCCTAAGTGTATTGGGGCCGAATTGATTGAGAAAGATTCACTTGGATAAGTTCAACATTTTTCGATTAAAAAATTAGAAATAAACTTCATTGAAATCCTAATTAAATACCTCAGAATATTTCAGGAAGGGTTTGGTACTATCAAAGGGGACATGTTGACCAGGAAGCAATTCCAAGATTTTGCAAGGGCCAATCTGACACCATGTACCTTGCATGCAAAAGTAGAGGCAAAAAATCAGGAGGCTGGAGAGTGAAGGGATTATCAAACCAGTGCAGTTTGCAGAATGGGCAGCAATGATCATACCGATTCTGAAGCCTGATGAATCAGTTTGCCTTTGTGGGGATTTTAAGCAAATGGTAAACTACTTTCAGCTGGATAAATACCTGATCCCTTGCATAAAGGATTTATATGCAGAGTTAATGGGAGTGGGGGGGGGGGGGGGGTGGTGGAGAGAGCTATCCTTTATGAAACTGGACATGAGCCACACCTATCCACAATTGTGACTGGATGAGGAGTCCCAGAGGTATGCTATGATTAATACCCATAAGGGTTTATGTTAATATACAAGATTGCCATTTAGGGTATCATCAGCCTGCACCCTTTACCAGCGGTCCATGGAGAACATTTACAAGGGCTCCACGAGGTTGTCATTTATCTTGATGATGTGTAAATAACCAGGAAAACTAATAAAATAATAGTGCTTAAATGTTTCTTCCAGACACCCCAAGTGGCCGACTTCGGTTAGAGTCAACAAACCTGGATTACTTCCTTTGGAAGTGAAAATGAGAGCCATCAAAGGAGCCTTGGCTCCCACGTCTGTACTGGAGCTTAGATTTTTCTCAGGTTAATGAATTATTATGGAAAGTTCATATATAAATTGGCTTTCACTTTGGCACCCTTACATCTGTTATTGAAAAAGAGTCATTGGAAATAGTTGTGTAGCCAAGAAGTAGCCTGTAGGGAAGTGAAGAAGCAGCTATCGTCATCTAAGCTGTTGACCCCTATGATCCAAACTGGGAGATAAAGCTGACATATGATGACCCCCCCCCCAATCCCTATACAGTATTGGGACAGCGTTGACTCACTGGTGGCCCAATAGAGAGGAATGACTGATTAGCATATACCTCCAGGACTTTGGCTGATGCCAGATGCAAATATGCCTCAATAGAGAAGGAAGGTTTGGTAGTTATCTTTGGTGTGAGGAAGTGCCACTACTACCTTTACAGATGCTAATTTGTCATAGTAACAGATCACAAACCCTTGCTGGGGCTACTGAAGGAAGACAAGATGGTGATGCCCGTAGCTTCTGATAGAATTTAACGCTGGGCCCTTATTCTCAGCGTGTTCAAGTAAAGTTTGGAACACTGACCAGGAAGCCAAGTAGCTCATGTGGATGCATTGAGCCGCCTCCCATTAGCAGATACTCCATCAGCGGTGCCTCTCCAGAACAATCCGATTGGTTTTGAACTTCCTGGGCACTCTTCCAGTCACTGCTGACAATATCTGACTGTGGACATAAAAAGGTCCTGTGTTAGTGAAACTAAAACATCTGGTGGCCATGGAGCAAACAGAAGGGCCATCGCAACCAGGATTAAACCTTTTCTGGACTCGATGAGACCAGATTACCGTAGAGGATGGCATATTGCTGCTGGGAGCAAGAGTGATTGTCCCGAGTAAAGGTCACCGCCAGAGACTGGCTACACTCCACCAAGGTTATCCAGAGGTTTCCAAGATGAAGATGCTCACAAGAAGATATGTCTAGTGGCTAGGGTTGGATACTGACGTGGCTGCGTTGGTAGGGCAGTGCTCAGAGTGCGAACAAGGACAAACATTGTCATCAGCAGTGCCCCTACATTCATGCAAATGTCCAGGAAAACCCTGGACTCAGTTGATCATCAACTATGTCGGCTCTTATCATGGGCTCAATGTTCTTACTCATTGTGGATGCCCATTCAAAGTAGTTGGACGTGCATAAAGTTTGTTCTGCAAACTCTGAGATAATGATTGAGAAACTGTGAGCATTGTTTGCCATACACAGACTTCTGGAAAAATTTGTCACGGGCAATGAAGCGTGACTTACCAGCAGGGAATTCAAGTATTTTTTAAAGTCCAATGGCATTCAGCACATAAGGACACTTTCATGTCATTCAATATCCAACAGTCTAGCGGAAAGAACAGTCCAAATGTTAAAGGCAGGTTTAAAGAAGCAGCCTACAGTGTCAATTGATACAAACTGATCCAGTTCCTGTTTGTTTATAGTACCACCCCACATTCAACGACAGGGATAGCTCCAACAGAGTTGCTGATGGGAGAAGACTCTGTACCCGGTTAAACCTGATGTTCCCAGTCCTGGGGAGAGGGTGAAATGGCAGCAGGAATGCTAATGCCAGCGACAAGACTCCTCTAAGCGAGACAGTCAATTTTATTCAGGGGACAAACCTTGGTGTGGGAACGATGAAAGTGACCCTGAATGGTTACAAGGCAAAGTTGATGTGAGGTCAAGTCCCATCACTTAGCACATTTGTGTATGTGATAGAATCCTGAACAAACATGTGGATCACCTGTATACGGGTGGCACGGTGGCACAGTGGTTAGCACTGCTGCCTCACAGTGTTAGAGACCCGGGTTCAATTTCTGCCTCAGGCGACTGACTGTGTGGAGTTTGCACATTCTCCCTGTGTCTATGTGGGTTTCCTCCAGTGCTCCGGTTTCCTCCCACAGTCCAAAAATGTGCAGTTTAGGTGAATTGGCCATGCTAAATTGCCCGTAGTGTTAGGTGAAGGGATAAATGTAGGGAAATGGGTCTGGGTGGGTTGCGCTTCGGCGGGTCGATGTGGACTTGTTGGGCCGAAGGGCCTGTTTCCATACTGTAAGTAATGTAATCTAATCTAATCTTAACCTGAAAGCTGTTACCTTGCAAATGGGCAGGAGTCCCTCAAAACTGTCAGAAGGCCTGTTGAAAACTGTACATTCTCCCCTCCATCTTGAGTAAACCTCAGAGTCCGAGATGGATGCAGCTTTATTGCCATTATTGCTGGAGGGAGAGGAGAAAAATCTCCTGAGGCACTGCAGGTGCAAGAGGCGGTTTACGGTCTGGTACATGCCACTCATGTCAGAGTCCAGCTCACAGAAACTGGAGCTGAGGTGAAAATGGCCAAAGACCTGATTTGGATGCGTATGGATATAGGGATTAGAACCAGATTAACCTTGTTGACGATGAGATCGATGATTGGGGTTTTTACCTGGGTCAGTCAAGAAAGCCCTGGCTGACCAATATAACTTGGAGAGTGATTCTTGTGGTGCAGCAGTATTGTTCCTACCTCTAGCCCAGGAATCCTGGATTCAAGTCCTGCCTACTTTGGAGGTGCACGATAATGTCTTTGGACAGGTTGATTAGAAAATATACCCAGGAAATTAGAATTTCTTTTTGAGAATTGACTCTGAGCAGACTATCCACAGCCAGTGTACTGTGCACAAGTAAATGAAGGTGACTTGGTGATGGGATACCGGCCTCTGTGCAGTTAGTTCAGAACTGTTTTCCAAAAGAGCTCCACCAGGATGGCTGCATAATTTCACAGCCAGGAATTTGAATGCTATTCTGAATTCTGTAACAGTCCACAGCCACTAAAACAATGTTCAGCTGTTCAGGAGCTAAGGGGTTGTTCACAACTAAAGCAAACTGGTTCTCAGCGAACTGAACAAGTTGGAAGTGGAAACAAGTTACAGGTGCAGACACACAGAGAGATAAAGACAGATGTCTGTGCAGTTAGTCTTCCTATCACAAGTTCTCTGTACTTTGCAGTAAAAGCAAACATTTAAATTGGTAAATCAGAGACATTGCACATGTGAACCAACCATTCTGCAACACCAACAAACAAGTGGAAGTATTCAGAAAAAAATGACTGGATACCAAAGCACAACGAAGATTATCTCGAATTGGAATCAGTTGAGCTGGCTTTACAGTTTTTCAACCTGTGTGATTAGTCTGTGTGCGTGTGCAAAGAGATTAATGTTTTAGGTAATGATAGTACATGCCAATGGTTTATCTCTGGTTACTTATAGCTATCTTTGAATTACTTGGAATAAATAATATTTCTTGGTTAGAATAAAACCTAGTCTGTGCTTTTTACCAAGCTTGGTTTGAAAGTCAAGTAAGTTAGGGTATTGTGTGTATTTTTATACACTTCTATAAGATTGCGGTTTGATTTACAGCAAACTTCCCCTGTGGGTTTGTCTGGGTTTGGATTGGATTGAAGGGAATTTCAAAACCAAAGTTGATTGTCTTAGTGAGTAAACTCAAGGATTGCTCAAGGCATTGCCTGACTTCAAAAAAACATAAGGCGAATTGTGGTACTAGCACTGCACTTGGGTTTAGTGGAAATACAGAAAGGGAAAAGTACTTAAGGTATTGAAATGTTCAATTTCAGTGAAAGCAGCATGAGTATGACAAGAGAGTGATTAAACTGGAAATAGAACTCCAAAGGGGAGGAAAAGATAAGGACAGCAAAAGATTAGGAGAAGGAATGGAATTGAAAAATGGAAATGAGAAAACTAGATTTAGAATTACAAAGAGAAGAGAAAGTGAGAGAAGATGAATATAATTTTTAAATGGCACAGTTGATACAGGAAATATTAGATGCAGGTTCTGGTGGGGGGAGCATTTGAATCATAATTTAAGTCCAGTAAAAATTTAAGCTTTAAACAGTCCTGCATGAAGTTTGAGGAAAAGCATGTGGAGGCATTCTTCATGACATTCGAGAAAATGGCAAGTCAAATTAATTGGGAAAAGACGTCTAGATATTTCTCATGCAGAGTAAGTTAACAGGAAAACCACGGGAAATCTATGCATCACTGTCAGAGAAGAATACTTGAAATTATAATACAGTGAAGAAAGCTATATTGGCTGCATATGTGTTAGTACCTCAGGTACATAGGCAAAGGTTCCAGAATTTAAGGAAACAGCCTGGGTGAGATGCTTTTTACAAGGTCAGCCAGCTGAATATGAGTTTCCTGATTGGGGTTGTCACTTCTGGTCCAATCAAGGAGCCCTGGCTAAAGTAAAAGGATGAATGGCAGGAATATTGGACACCCTGATGCCTGACCCAGTGAGAGGCAGTGCTGTTGTCAAAGTCTACGCATTTGTGAATAAAAGATGATTAGTGATGGGATGCCAGCCTCAGTGCTAATGAGAAGAATGAACAATCCGCAAGAAACCGACTCCCAGCAGTCAACTTGGAGTTGGGGGCAGCATCATCTTACATCATGCCTCCTTTTTTAGGAAGCTTGATTCAATCAATGCTTCTATCAATGACAAGGCCCAATGTAAATGGACCTCCTCACCCATCAGCCTGAGCTTGGGGAACATTACTTGAGAAAGTGAGGACTGCAGATGCTGGCGATCAGAGCAGAAAAATGTATTGCTGGAAAAGCGCAGCAGGTCAGGCAGCATCAAAGGAGCAGGAGAATCGACGTTTTGGGCATAAGCCCTTCTTCAGGAATGAGGAGGGTGTGCCAAGCAGGCTAAGATAAAAGGTAGGGAGGAGGGACTTGGGGGAGGGGCGTTGGGAATGCGATAGGTGGAAGGAGGTTAAGGTGAGGGTGATAGGCCGGAGAGGGGGTGGGGGTGGAGAGGTCGGGAAGAAGATTGCAGGTCAAGAAGGCGGTGCTGAGTCTGAGGGTTGGGACTGAGAAAAGGTGGGGGGAGGGGAAATAAGGAAGCTGGAGAAATCTACATTCATCCCTTGTGGTTGGAGGGTTCCTAGGTGGAAGATGAGATGCTCTTCCTCTAGGCGTCATGTTGCCATGGTCTGGTGATGGAGGAGGCCAAGGACCTGTGTGTCCTTGGCAGAGTGGGAGGGGGAGTTAAAGTGTTCAGCCACAGGGCGGTTGGGTTGGTTGGTGCGGGTGTCCCAGAGGTGTTCTCTGAAACGTTCCGCAAGTTAGGTGGCCTGTCTCCCCAATGTAGAGGAGGCCACATCGGGTGCAGCGGATGCAGTAAATGATGTATGTGGAGGTGCAAGTGAATTTTTGATGGATATGGAAGGATCCCTTGGGGCCTTGGAGGGAAGTGAGGGGGGAGGTGTGGGTGCAAGTTTTGTATTTCTTGCGGTTGCAGGGGAAGGTGCCGGAAGTGGAGGTTGGGTTGGTGGGGGCTGTGGACCTGACAAGGGAGTCGTGGAGGGAGTGGTCTTCCTGGAACGCTGATAGGGGTGGGGAGGGAAATATATCCTTGGTGGAGGGGTCCATTTGGAGGTGGCAGAACTGATGAAGGATGACCTGCTGCGCTTTTCCAGCAACACATTTTTGAACATCACTTGAATACAGGCAACTGCATCGCTTCACACAGGGCATGTCCTGATCAGACGAACACTAGGTTAACTAAGAGACCAGAGAAAGGCATTGTAAATGAATGACATAAGCTATGTAGGTTTTATGAACAGTTTTATGAAGGGTTTGATGGTTTGTTTTCATCTCAAGCAAAGATAATCTCTTTTTCTTCAAAGCAAGCAGCTAAGTCAATTGACAAGAGATACAGGAACTATGCAAACTCTCTTGTGGAGAAGGATTTAGTTTTTCTTCCAGGGACTTCTTTGAAAATCAAGATGTTTTCAGATGAATAGCTAGAGAGATAAATAGTGTATTTCCCTTTTACAGTCCATTTCTAT